>NW_020857179.1:0-846 GCF_000972845.2 Larimichthys crocea
CCCCACACCTGTCCGACAAACCAGATCCCAAACCAGATATCAGACCCGGCAGCAGCAGCAGCAAAGCCAGTCCGAGCCAGAACCTGAGCCGGCTTCAGGAGATTCTGACTCGGCAGCTTCAGAACCGAAGGAGGTGGACGTGTCAGATCCTGGCTCTGGTTTGCAGCCAGAGGATGGTGCACTCAGTGAGGGGGACCCTCAGCTGATGGAGATCACCTCTGAAACCCTGGGCCTCCCCTCCAACATGTCCTGTCTGAACTTTGAGTATGATTATAACTTTGAGTAGCAGCTCACAGGTTTCATCAGAACTGCTCACAGAGCCAGTATTTTGACTTGACTTTTAAAACACTGACCATCTGTTCAAAGGTCCGGTTTGATGTTTAGTGAAGCTTGTTCTGTCTTAGTCTGAGGTTTCAGGTTCATTCCTGTGGATCCAGTACAGAGATGGTCTATGTCTCGCCCTGCATGGCACGCAATCTTTTACTGATCCACAAAGACCCCGAAATGGACAAAACAAGAGTGAATCTGAAGGTGGACTGTTGTTGTGGACCTCCACTGTTGACCAGATGATATTTAGACATTTTTGTCATCCACAAACTCGATCCGTGTTTGTCAGATTTACTGTTGGTTTCAGTCTGCACGTAGGATTTCTGATGAACAGTGGAACTCTGCAGCACAGAGAGCTCTTATAATATACTTTGTACTAAAAGATCTGGGTCTGTTTTTCAGGGTTTCATCACTAAAGTGGTTCTAAACCAGGTCCTCTGTGGGCTCAGTGGTCATTTTAAAGGTTGTAAGACAATGAACAGAACAGGAAGGATGTGGTTTATTTTGTAGACACTCCTC
>NW_020857180.1:0-41989 GCF_000972845.2 Larimichthys crocea
CACACACACACACACACTGTGACACTTTTCAGCATGTGCTAAACAACATTCCAAGCATTGGACATTGGCACTAATCACATACGTTCTCTTGTACATTAGGTATGAAAAGGTAATACAAAATAATTTAAATAATTAGTTTAACAAACATTTCAGTTCCAGAGGGTCGTTTTTAGTTTTTATGACCACAATCAAAATCATTTCAGCACTTGTGATAAGAGGTAGAATTACATACATGAAGGTGCATAACAATGATCTGCACTCACAGTATTCAGACTCTGATTATGAATTTGAAACCCTGAAATAGAAGTCACTCATCAGAACAGATCCAGGGTGCTGCTGGGAGCTCCTCAGTCCAGCAGGTGGTACTAGTGCACCAGGTACTCCTAAAGGACAACAGGCCAACAACACATGTGAGGACACCATAATCATGGAATATTACACTGATTAAAGATGGACTCACAAATGCTTCATTTGTTCTGTCCAACACATTAATGTGTGTAGTACTCTTTGAACAAAGCTCAGTAATAAGAAAGTCAAACAGATGAGGAAATGAAATGACCTTCTTCTTGTTGAGCCTCATCTGGCAGCAGGAGAAGAATCCAAACAGGACGTAGACAGCAGCTGCTATGAAGCAGTTGTAGCCCACCTTGTTGTACAGTTCATAGATCACCTGAGGAGGGTTTTTACTGAGGGGAAGAAGAACATGACACACATAAAACACTGAACTCACTCCATCTGCCATACAATAGAAGGACTGCTTCTACATTTGATAGATGTGGTTAGCCCAGCTTGGCAAAATGTATCATTTTATCATATGGAGTGCTAACGTTCGTTTAGCATTTAGAGATCTGTCTTACGGGTCGAAGTCTTCATCAGTCAAAGGTACGTCTTCAATCAGCACTGCTGAATGTGTGGAAAAGAAAATCCCCAGCAAGGCCTGGGAAATGAGAGCGACACAGTGAAGTCACGACATGAAGTCTGACTATAACATTAGACCAACACTGAATTAACGTTCAGTTAATATTCTGTGTAATTGTTAAACACAGGCTTTATGTCTGTGTACACAGGAGACGTCCCTCAGCCAAAATGTATTTAAACTCGTCACATGTCAAATATTGATTCAACTTCTCATGAGACGATTATATTCTAATTAAACCCACAAGCTCATATGATTTGGACATTTTCTCATTTTTGACCAAATGTATGATTTTTGTGAAGCGCCCACAACATTAAGAACACATTCAATATTTAGAGGAAGAGATTTTCCATGAAATCCCTTTTATCATTATGAGTGGTCATTATTTTATCATATAGGCACTTCTGTGTCTGAATATGATTATACAGTGCATTTATGATTAAATCAGCATTTACTTGGATAACAGAAAAATGACATGATGTAGACAGACAATCAGTCGTCACAACATTAATGACAATATAAGAAATTAATAGAGGAGGTGCTAACTTCTGCACTAGGTTGTTTAGAAGACTTTTATGATGTCACTTCCTGTTGCTCAGGTCACATAAGGGTCAGTTTGTATGGAGCAGATTGATTTATGTAATAGGTACAAACTGCATGACGTCCACTACATATATTATTATGATGATCATTATTAATACTTTTAGTCATCTCTCCATTAAAGTGAATGAATGAATTAAAGTTTATTGCTGCTGTGCAATGGCTCAAACTTTCATACACTTTATTCGGTGTTTGCATGCTGTCATGGTTCTCTCACACAGATGTGACAGGTGTGTGTGTTCATTCTGAGGTTGAACTCCGTGGAATGAAATCTGTCGCGCTCTCCGGAACGAGGCAAACATAGAGTCACACTCACCAGCATTATGACCCCCCACGTGCTCAACACCATCCCGCACGCGGCAAGTTTGGGTCCGCAGATCAAACCACGCATTATTAAATAAAGTAGAAGAATGAAGCTGCTCGCGCTGTCGTGACTCCACCGGAAAACCTGACGTTAAAAACTTGTCACTCGTCAGTCATGTGACTGTGACTGGACACCGGAAGTTTCCAGATGTTAAAGAACTGTTTAGAAAAGTGAAATAACGGACTTAAATATGAAACATTAGAATTAAACAAATCATAAATCATAAGTCATATTTGACCGGATGGTTTGATGGCCTGATGTCAGACGACAGAAGAGATTTGATTTAAGGTCTCTAACACATTATCTTCATGCAAACATGACACAACGTGACCTGTGACATGTCACGTGACTTGACATTGTTCTGCTGCGTTCGCGACATCAGCAGAATGGGAAGAAGGATAAACAGTCCTTATTCTAACACGGAGTGTCCGTGCATGTCGGACACAAACACTTCTGTAATATTAGCTCAAGTTGTGCTAGTTTTCAGATTTTTGATATATTTAGAATTACATGTCGTAGGCATGGGCGGACTGGGACAAAAAATCGGCCTGGCATTTTGGACCGAACTTTTTTCGCCCTAGCCTAACCAGCACCCTAATAGCACCGCTATTATGCTGCTAATAATAGCGGTTGGAACAATGTACCCTGAACGCAGCATGACGTGTTACTACGCTGCGTTTAAGAACTATCGGATATACAAAATGAGAACGTGCACCATTCTTTCCTTTTGTCTTTATTTTCTCTTATTTTGCTTTGTGATGTCTAAAGGGGTTTATAATGGTGGTTGAGATGGTGGTGGGGATGTTTGTGGTGATGCTTGTTGATGTTAATAGTGCTGTTTGTTGTTGTTGGCGCTTGGTGGTATTGTCGTTGTTGTTTGTGATGGTGATAGTTATTGATGTTGTTAGTGGTGAAAATGGTGGTGGAGGCACGAGTGTGTGTGCGCCATTTACAGTTAGACTATAATCATCAGCTGGTTCTGGAATCTTTTACAGTGGCTCTCTCAGCTATCTTCACTGTCGTGTAGGTGGTCAACCACACCTGGTATGTGTACCACAGTCCTTGAAAGTAGCTGTAATTAAACCTCTTCTTAAAAAGCCCACTCTAGATCCAGAGGTTTTAGCCAATTACAGACCAAAATCAAACCTTCCCTTTCTGTCTAAGATACTTGAGAAAGCTGTAGCTAATCAGCTGTGTGACTTTCTCCATAACAATAGTCTATTTGAGGATTTCCAGTCAGGATTTAGAGTGCACCATAGCACAGATATCGCACAATTCACAGTTACAAATGGCCTCCTAATGGCATCAGACAAAGGAATTGTCTCTGTACTTGTCCTGTTAGATCTTAGTGCAGCATTTGACACCATTGACCATCAAATTCTTTTACAGAGTCTGGAACATCAAATTGGCATCAAAGGAACCGCCCTAAGCTGGTTTAAGTCGTATTTCTTAGATCGATCTCAGTTTGTTCACGTCAATGATGAATCCTCCATGCATACCAAAGTTTGTCACGGAGTTCCACAAGATTCTGTACTAGGAACACTTCTATTTAGTTTATATATGCTTCCTTTAGGGAACATTATTAGGAATCACTCTATCAATTTTCATTGTTATGCCGATGACACCCAATTATTTTTATTGATCAAACCTGATGAAGCCAATCAGTTAACTAAACTCCAAGCATGCCTTAAGGACTTAAAAAAATTGGATGATCTACAATTTTCTGATGTTAAATTCAGACAAAACTGAAGTTCTTGTAATTGGACCAAAACACCTCAGAAACTCTCTTTCTAAAGACTTAGTTACTTTCACCCTGGCCTCCAGCTCCACCGTAGAGAATCCTGGAGTTGTTTTTGATCAGGATTTGTCCTTTAATGTCCACATAAAACAGATTTCGAGGACTGCTTTCTTCCACTTACGTAACATTGTAAAAATCAGTTGCATCTAGTCTCAAGCGCATGCAAAAAAACTAGTCCACACATTTGTTACTTTTAAACTGGGCTTTTGTAACTCTTTGTTATCAGGCTGCTCCAATAAGTCTCTTAAGACTTGTGTACATGTACTGACAGGAACCAAGATCGGTTGGTTACCTGTAAAATCAAGAATACGTACATACTACCATTTTGGGTTCTGGAGGCAGAAGACTTAGACTTAAGACAATCCTTTTTGATAGAGCTTATAGTTAGGGCTGGCTCAGGTCATCCCTTAGTTATTCTGCTATAGACTGCCGGGGGACTTAATGTCTCATTAATGCATGTCACTAACTAAACTTCTTCCCCAGAGTTTCTGTGCTCTCTCGTCTTGCACGTTCTACTGCTGTGGTCCTGCACAATTGTTGTTGTTAGTGGTGCTATTTTTTGGTAATGGTTGTTGTTGGTGCTGGGTGGTGGTAGTGGGTGGTGGTGATGATAGTTTTAGTGTTGCTCCCGGTTAATGCTGTTGATTGTGGTGGTGGTGGTTAATGCTGTTGGTGGAAAAGGTGGTAGTGGTCAGTTTTGTTAGTGTTGGTTGTTTTTTTGTTGGTGGTAATTGTTGTTGGTGATAGTTATTGTTTTTGGTGTTTGTGGTTCTTGTTGTTAGTGGTGGTGGTTTTTGGTGTTCTTTGTTATTGGTGGTAGTGGGTGGTGTTGATGGTGGTTTTGGTGTTGCTGCTGGTGGTGGATGTTGGTGGTGGTGGCGGAAATGTAAAATGGTGGTAAATGGACTGTACTTATATAGTGCCTTTCTAGTCTTCCGACCAGCTCTTTTACATTACATATCTCATTCACTTATTCATATATATTCATACACTGATAGCATTAGCTGCCATGCAAGGTGCCAACTGCTCATCAGTTTTAGGAGCTGTTGTTCTTGGAAGTAGAAATGATAGTGATGTCATTGTTGTTGATGGTGTGGATGATGGTTTTGTTGGTGGGGATAGTGGTTATTGTCAGCGACGGTTCTGGCTACATTTGTGCCCCGGGTGAACAACAATTTTTTTTGGGCGCCCGTGCGCCCTCACGTTGATTGCCGCCTGGGATCAGTCTATCCCCTGCCCCCCTCCACCTTGCCAACCACATTGCCCATAGCTAAAACCGGCCCTGGTTATTGTTGTTGGCAGTTGTTGGTCATTGTTGTGGTTGGAAGTGGTAGTAGTTGTTAGTGGTGGTAGTGGTTGATGTTTTTGGATGTTATTGTTGCTGTTGGTTGTTGGTGGTGGTTCTTGTCAGTGGTCGTAGTTGTTTTTTGTTATTGGTGGTAGTGGGTGGTGGTGTGGTGGCTTTTGTTGTTGCTGCCAGTTGTTGTTGTTGCCGATAATGATGGTTTTTATTGTTGTTGGTGGTGCTTGGTAATTAGTGATTGTTATTGCTGTTAGTGGTTACTGTTGTTGCTGCTGCTGGTCGATGTTGTTGTAAGTGGTGGTGGTGGAAAAGGTGGTAGTGGTCATTGTTGTTATTGGTGGTGGGAATGGTGATGGTCTTTGTTATTGTTGCTGCTGCTGGGTGTTGCTGTTAGTGGTGGTTGTTGTTGGTGGCAGAAATGATAGTGATGATCGTTGCTGCTGCTGTTGTTTTTTGTTATTGGTGGTAATAAGTAGTGGCGATGATGGCTTTTGTTGCTGCAGTTTGTTGGCGGTAGTGATGGTGGTTATTGTTGGTGATTGGTAGTTAGTGTTTGTTGGTGGAAATGGTGGGAGTGGTTATTGTTGTTGGTGGTGGTGGTTGTTGTTGTTAGTCATGGTGATGGTTATTGTTGTTGGTGTTTTTTTTATGTTGGGGGTGATGTTT
The DNA here is from genome assembly GCF_000972845.2 of Larimichthys crocea. Taxonomy (NCBI): domain Eukaryota; kingdom Metazoa; phylum Chordata; class Actinopteri; family Sciaenidae; genus Larimichthys; species Larimichthys crocea. The sequence continues at coordinate 5,648 of NW_020857180.1, forward strand.
GGTGAGTATTGCTGCTAGTTGTTGGTATTCTTGGTAATGGTTATTGTTGTTGTTTTTATTGGTGGTTGTTGATGGTTGTGTTGGAGGTGGTGATGATGCTTATTGGTATTGTTGTTGGTGAGATGGCGGTTATTGTTTTATAGATGAGGGTTGTTGCTGTTCTTGGTGGTGGGTTTTTTGTTGTTGTTGTCCTTGGTGGTGTTGGGTGTTGTTAATGGAAATGGTAGTGGTCATTTTGGTGTTATTGTTTTTGTTTGTTGTTGTTAGCTGTGGTGATGGTTATTGTTCTTGGTGGTTGTTGCTGTTGGTGGGTTTTTTGTTGGTGGTGGTTATTGGTATTCTTGGTGATGGTTATTATTGTTGGTTGATGTTATTATTGTGGTTGTTGATGATGGCTATTGTTGTTGTGGTTATAACTGTTGTTGGTATTCATGATGGTGTTTTTTTGTTGTTGGGAATGGTGGTGATCATGGTTATTGTTGTTGCTGCTGTTGTAGATGAGGGTTGTTGCTGTTGTCATGGTGGGTTTTTTGTTGTTGGCGGTTATTGTTGTTGGTATTCTTGGTGATGGTTTTTGTTGTTGGTTGTTGCTGTTATTGTGGTTGTTGTTGCTGGTGGTTGAGATGGTTATTGTTGATGTTGGAAGAAATGATGGGGGTGGTTGTTGTTGGTGATTATTACTGTTGTTGATAATGGTTGTTGCTGTTGTTTGTGGAAATGGTAATGGTTATTTATGTTGTTCTTGGTTGTTGTCAGTGATCATTATTGTTGTGATGGTTATTGTTGTTGGTGGTTAGTAGTGTTAGTGGTTGTTGATGTCGGTGGAAATGGTAGTGGTCATTTTTGTCGGTGTTGGTGGTGGTTGTTGTTAGTGGTGATGATGGTTATTGTTGGAGATGGCAGTTGTAGGTATTGGAGGTGGCTTTTTTGTTGTTGGTGGTGATGATGGGTGAGATATATATACAGCGCCGGTCCGGATGCGTGCGCCCCCATCGGTCTGTCCGACGCCCCCCTCTGCCTTGTCAACACCCCGCCCCCGGGGCGCCCGCTCCGCTAACTTAATGAGCAGTATCGAAAATTACCGAGGTTTTTTGCTTTTTCGGGCGTTCGTGCGCCCCCCACGGAGAATGCGCCCTGGGCGGCCGCCCACATTGCCCATAGCTAGGACCGGCCCTGTATATATATATATATATATATATATATATCAGAGAGAGAGGAGAGAAGAAGAGAGAGAGAGAGTTAGTTTTGTAAAGGAGACTGCATGTTCAACCATACCATGCCTGACTGGCTCACTTGCTGCTGTGCTGTTGTTTTGTACAGTTCTGTTGTTGTTGTGTGCAGTTCTGTTTGATAGAATGATCCCAGGTGGCATCTACGTGAGGGCGCACGAGCGCTCATCAAGTCAGCGGAGTGGGCGCCCCCACCAGTAGTTCGCCCAGGGCGCAAATGTAGCCAGAACCCGGCGCTGCTGTGTCCTTGTAATATTTCAGTTTTTATATCCTGGGGTGTCCTGCGCTGTTGGCCTTAAAGCTCTACAGACTACTCCGCTCCTTGCCTCACCAAGACAAATTAAACTCATCTATGGCGTGAAATATGTGCCACCAGAAACAGAATTTGAATTGCTTAAATTGAATAATTAAATTCAACTGAATTTGAATCACATACTTTGAATTTATGTTCAATTTGAATCATTGCATTGAAAACTGAATCTGAATTGTAATTTGAAATTTAATTTATTAGTTTGGAACATTCAGTTCTCACAATTCAATTTTCTGTGACAAACATCCGGGTAGTTGAGCAAATCGAGCGCGAGCCACAATCGTGCCACAGCAGTTGCTGGTGTCTGGGGAGTTACCACTGCCCTTCCACGGCAACTGGGGCAGCTGCCACTGCCAATCACACTTATAGACCCCAAATCCCAAATATGTATATAGCCTGCTTAAAATCCTGCACTAAGGGCTTTCTACCATTGAATATATTCGAGAAAAGATGTTATTCAATTAGGCAATCATGATACACCATACAGGAAAAAGGTAATAATAAATATTATTATAAAATAAAAACAGATGATCAAAGCAGCAGTAGTTGCCAAGGAAGGTCAGTGGCAGCTGCACCACACAGTTGCAGCGGTTAATAGATAAGAAAACCTCGCAAATTAATGCAGAAATCATGTAATGGAAATGTTACTTCCAGTGAGTCTAATACAACTCTGACGACTGACTTAAAAAATAAAAACAATGCCCATAACAGCAGCAGTTGCAGTGCCAGGGCAGCGGTAGCTTTCCCAGATACAAGCAACTGCCGTGGCGCACATACACACGTAGATGCTGATTGGCTTGAGAGGTGTCCTGTGTATCTGCGCTCGATTGCTCTGCCTCAACTACCGGATGTTTGTCACAGAAAATTCTAATTGAATTGTAAGAACTGAGTGTTCAGTTCCAAACTAATAAATTCATTTCAAATTACAATTCAGTTTAAATTCAATTCAGTTTTCCAATGCAATGATTCAAATTAAACAATTCAAATTCAAAGATAAATTATTTAAATTCAGATTCTGGTGGCACATATTTCAGCCAGTACTCATCCTTGTGTTAATCTAGGCTACAGGATATAGGCTATAGTTGATACATAGCAACAAACTTTCAGTACTTTGGCCATTTAATCTCTGCAGACCTAGATTTCATCTAGTCTGCAATATGGATATGCTATGGCTCTAAGAAGGATGCAACCATAGACAGTCACTCTTTTTTCTGTTATGGACTGATACTATTGGTGGTCTGTATTTCAGTACCTGCACATGCTGTTTAGAATGTTTTGTGTTATTTTGTGAGGGTGTGGTCAAAGAGAGATTTTATATAAGAAATATTTTTTTTAATTGTCCGTTCTCAACAACTTGAGTTCATTATCCTGGTAGCTAGTGATAACTATATTATTCATTCAAGTTCATCTTCTCTGTCAGTCTGTGTCACAAACCGGACTGCACGACCATGACGAAAAGAGGGGGAGGCACACAGACAAGCCAATCAACAAATTATTTATTAAACCATAAGAATAATCTAAGAAGAAAACGTGTTGCTGTCTATAGTACTGACAGGCAGACAGACAGAGAGCGAGAGAGCATCTGTTAATACGTGTCCCTCTGTTGACTTTGAATGATTATTGTGAATGCTCTGATTAATAAATGTAAATGAATAATTCTTTATTGTAATGATAGTTTAGTTTGTCATTTGAGGAGAAGACCATATGGTGACTGTAATTCAGAGACTTCAGAGATGAACTTGATAAATTATCTATAATTACAATTTTAAAAAAGCGTCCTCAGTTTCCATAAAAGACAACATATAGCTTCAAACTTGACCTTATCTAACGTCAAATCAAATCAAAACCGTGTTTTGCTCTACAGATTCTTGCAGTATATACTTTGTTTATGCAATAAATGTTACTGTATAAACTAAAAAAGAAGCGCCATACTGCGATGTCCGCCCAACGATACATCCTATTGTAATGTTACACGGGCATAATAACTTGAATCGTTGAGATTCCGAGGTGACCCTGAACGTCGCAGCAGCCTTGTCGTTGCTTTATTCAGACTTGTACGCTCGGTTCTCGGCGGGAATGTAGTTCGTGTGCACCATGCAGCGTCTGTTCAAATGTTGGACCTTTCCAGACACCGACCCTGAACGCGGCGGAGGAGCAGAGTTCAGGCTTCTCTGCTAGCTACATCGGAAGGAGCACCATATGCTACCTAGCTACACTGTTAGCATTTTAGCAGTTACTCCGTGTACTTGAAGGCATCACTGAGTCCTCATAGACTGCGTAGGTTACAGTGCTACAGAGAGCAGTAACATGACGTCAGCTTCCACTAAAGTAAGTCATTTTCACACGTGAACAACTGAGATGTGGTTTGGCGCCACAAAGTGAAGTTATTCCGGTCTGATTAGTATCCTTTTACTTGTTAGTATCCTGTTACTTGTGCACAAACGGACGAGCCCCTCGGTACGTTTCCCGCTGCTGCTCGCGGGAGAGACGTACGACATGAATTTACGGTCACCCACGTGAGAGATGGATTCACGTTCTACTGAACAGCTGTGCGGTGTCGTGCCGTGCTGTGCTGCGCTTACTCGGCTCTAAATCCTGATTTTAGTGCCTTCATAGTTTTTTCACACACACCGTGCACACAATGACGTGACTCTGCCCGCATGTTGTTCAGTTTGGGTCAGGTCCTTCTTAAAGGTCCAGTGTGTAGACTTTAGTTGCATCTGATGGTCTAATGATCACTGTATTGCAGTCTCCTTACATCACCCTCACCTTTTTATTGAACGCCCCTGTCTAGACCCACTATTTAGTTTGTCTGTTCTCGGCTACTGTAGAAACAGTGTTTCAACATGGCAGCCTCAGTGAAAGAGGACCTGCTCCTGCTGTAGATTCACGTGATCATACATCCATGAAATCATAGTTATGAATATTATATTGTCTGCCTTATTTTGAAAATAAAGGCCCCATATCTAACACACTGCACCTGTAATACTCCAGAGTACAATCTGAGGTCTGGCTTTGTGTTCAGCCCCTTCTTGTTTCAACATGAATGCCTGGCTCTGACCTCATGACCTGGGGCGCTGAGTGAGCCAGACCTTTTCAACCCAACATCAGTGTCTGAACAGGGGCAAATCCAGATTCCAACATCTGGTGGAAACCTGAATGTCCATGGTTTCATAATCATCAACATATGGCTGATTCTTCAAGTGTCTACATACTTTTGGTCATGAAGTGAGTGTGCAGTGTTCAGTGGAGTCGGTGTGAGTGAAGTAAAGCCGGCTGCGGGCTCTGTTCTGATGCTCGTGTGTGTGTGTGTTCCACAGGTTGGTGAGATCTTCTCTGCAGCTGGAGCTGCCTTTACCAAACTAGGAGAGCTCACCATGCAGCTTCACCCAGTGGCAGACTCCAGTCCTGCAGGGTAACACACACACACACTGCATGCAGACTTTTTTTCACAGCAGACTGTGTTTGTGCTTGTTTGAGATGAATTCTGCCTTTGTGGCTGCTAATTCTCCTGGTCGAACATCTCAGCCTGTCACAGTAACGTTCTTGCTATTTGTGAGTATGGATGCATTGTAGGATTGTTATTTTTGTATTTAAACTGCAAGAGAGTCCCATGAAAAGAGTCCATGTTTATTTAAGAATTCCATTACTTATTATTTATTGACAGAATCTGTGCTGATTATAGTGCATCCCTGTGCTTTGATGTGCTCATAAACTTATTCTTATTTGTCAGATATGGTCTGCACTCCTGTGGATAAGCTGCTATAAATACTAAAGTCAGTTCAGTTCCCATCTTTCCTCCAGCGTTCAGACGAAGAGCACAGTGAAGAGGAAGCTGTATGAAGATGGAGCTCCGCCCGCCTCCTCAGACAGCTCTAAGAAGGTGATCAAGAAAGCCGCCACTGCTGTCGCCATGGCAACGCAGGGCACTTCCACTGTCATCTCTGTGCCCGTGGCTCAGGTCGTCGTGGCCTCAGGACTACAGAGCTCCCCCTCCGGCCAGCCCTCCCTGAAGAAACAGAAGACTGCAGGTGATTAAACAGAAGAATATCACATATTATTATGAATGGAATGTAAGATCAGAGATATGCACATCCAAGAACCTGCTGAGCAAAGAAACAGTACACACAGACACACACTCTTTGACTCCACAGTATTTTTCATTGACTCAAATATCTCAAACATTTCTCGATGTCTTCAGTATCAGTTCAGGCATTTCATTTCAACGTGTTATTGGTTGAGGTTCTTAATATCTTCTAAACAGTACTACACATTGTGTGTGTGTATGTGTGTGTAGATGTGACCCTCAGTGCTCTGAATGACTCAGATGTCAACAGTGATCTTGTGGACATCGAGGGACTGGGTGAAGGATCCAATTCCAAAAAACTCAACAACTTTGATCAAGGTGAACTTCAGGAACATTTTTCAGAAATATGGTCTGAATAATCTTCAGGCTGCTGTAGTCACAATCATTTGACGTTTGCTATAACACACACTACAATGTATTTATTACAAAATGTGATCAGCACTTTGAGTTGTGCTACATTTTTCTTCTGATAACCAAAGTTGAGCAAACGTATTGTGTGTGTGATATATCTTCTTCCTCTGCGTTGAGCTCCACTGTTGTTGATGAACAGTTTAAAGCACATTAGTGATTCACAGCAGCCATGTTTCCATCCAAACGTGTCACAAGTCATTCGTCAAAAGAAAACGTGAGCCACTGTCTACATGTCCCGGCTTGTGATATCAGCAGTAGATGGCGCCAATTCTTCAGTCAGAAACCAAAAGAAGAGAGCACAACAAGATGACACAGAATGGATGAAACACGATAAGCAGGAAACAGAACATAACATCACACCTGTGTGGAGGAATGAGCTGATCAGTCATGTGACTGACATGTTTTATCTTATTAGGAGAATGCATCAAAATATGTTTGGAAACACATCTACTGTTGACTGGGTGACATTTTCCTTCATTACCAAGAACACACACACACACACACACACACTAAACCTAATCCCACATACACCATCCTGATGTCCTAAATACTCACTACAGCACCAAATGTGGATTCATCTGCTGCTGAAAATAGGCCCCAACAAATCCAGCAACACTGTTTTCTTCTGTGTGAGTGACCTTTATTGAAAGCCACATTTGTCAACACCTACAGTGGCCAGCTGACTGAGCCTTTTTTTTTTTTTACATTTTCAGTAGACAGACAGGATATGGTCAGGTCAGAAACTGTCCATCTAACACAGTTCATTTTAGTATTTTTTTGACAATAATAAATGAATAATATTCTAAGCCTTTCTTTAGTGGAGCTGTCAAATGCTGTTTTTGTCTCCATAGATAACCTGAACCTGGACTCAAGTCTCATCATGAATCCCGGTGACCTTCCGCTGCTCTCCCGTTGACCTTTCACTTCCTGTGGACAAACTATGAAAAGATGAGCCACGTTGTGATAGACTTTGAGCCCGATGATGCTGACCACACTTTAGAGGAACTGTAGAAGTTTTGAACATTGTGTTGTGTCACACAGAACCACATCTCAATTCTGTGAGACTTGTTGGCACTGTCAAAAACGTTAAGGACTCATTTGAAGTTTTCTTTTACTATATTACTTTTTATGTCAAGATGTTTCTATGGTAGACTGTTTCTTTTCCTCTTCTGACTTTTTCTTCTGGAAATGTCCAGAAAATCCTAAAAATGTAGACTTCATGCAGGACGATTCATCTTTCTTGTTTTCATAAAGAGAAATCAGGAAAAGGAACAGAAAGTCTCAGCTGCATTCAAGCGCTCCTACTTTACTGTTTTTGCTTTTGTGATGCAGCTGTATTGTAAAAAGGTCATCATTCAGTCAACAACATAAACACTGATATTTTATTGTATTAAATGTTCAATGCAAATGTAACTAATTATTGTATTAGCAGATGTAAATGTTAATGTGTATTTTTAACATGAATCTGAATGTTGGTAGTAAAGTGTTAGAGGCTACACATACAGACTCAGGTCCTTCCATTCTAGAACAATCTGTTCTGTGCTGATCGTAAACATTGTTTCAGACTGAGACTGATCAAAAAGGTAGGAACACATTTGTGTATATAAGTGTTTTTTTCTGAGCTTTCAAACACATCTTAAAGTCTTCATCATTTGATAAGGTTTGCCCAGTTATCAGAGAAGGCATTATCAGACATCACCTGCTGATGAAGGTGGAGAACCATGTGAAGGCTTTGGATAAGGTTAGTGGACCTTGACATTGTTCTCTGGTGAGTTGACAAAATCATGTCTGTGCTATACGTCCAGAGGTTGTAGCATAGCTTAGCATAACGGCTAGAGCTTGGGAAACGGCCAGCAAGGTTCAAGAATAAACCTACCAACACCTCTGAAGCTCACTGTTATCACACAAACTGTTGTTTTGGAACTACCTCCTTACAGCAATAACCCATATCTATACCGTACATGCATATAAACGTGACTTGTTTGTTAATATCTACACAAACTGTTGACTCTGGTTTGTTTATTTTTCCGTCTTGTATATATTTGACATGAGTGCAGGGCATGCTGTGTCTTCTATTTTCTGATATGACACTTAATCTTTTATTCAGTCAGTACAATATGAATGAAGACACGTAGACGTTATGATCAGATCAACCCACATCCAACCCACCGAGGCAAACACAAAGAAATCCTGCAGAGCTTAATGACAACTGAGCACATTACATCTGCTGGTCAAGTCCCTGAGGTAAAGTTAGGCCCTGCTAAAGTAGTAAGCAAGCCATTATTATTATTTAGTTAAATGTAAAAATAAATAAATATAAATAAAGATTTTAGGAGAATAATAAAGTAATTAAGACTTATGAAACTCAGTAGGAAATGATATACATCATAATGTACTGATCTCATATTTTGGGACGTCTTAGAAAAAGCTCAGCAGAAACATGAAATGAGAAGACATTTGATTTATTCAAATACTGGGCTTTTATTAATAAACAAATATAATTCTGATCATCCATATACCAGACATATTACTGTCAGCATTCAGATAAAGATATCTTCCAACATTAGGTAAAATTATAAAATAAAATAATATTCTATTCAAATGATAAAGTGCACACCTCGCCTGTATGAAGAGTGCTGTGTGATAACTTCTCTTATGCTTTAGCACAATAAAACTGACCCTGTACATGAACTCCATATTTTCATAGATGATAAAAGCAGACATACAGTACATTTCCTCATTTGTTGGAGGTGGTGTTGAAGAGGAGTGTGTGTTTGACAGGAGCAGCACATATCATACTGGCAATGCAGATAGAACTACCAGTAATGATGTGCTGCTACAGCCTCACACACACACACACACAGAAAAATCATAATATTCAGAAACATGTTCCATCGTGTTTAATAAATAGTGAGGTGGGCTCAGTGTGACCACATTTCTTCCTGCTGTGGACAGATGAACACCAGCTGCTCAGTCAGTTCTCACTTTGTACAAATCAGATGGAAGAAAAGTATGAATTTCTGTCTGTCAAATCATAAAACACAGCTGATTGGTGTGACTCAGCTCACTAAGGGGAGGTCAAGGGTTAATTCATTATTATTCTTTTTTTTTTAAACAAACAAAACAATCAGATATTCAATATGAGATATGAATTTAAACTGAATTCTTTTACACCATTTTGTTTATAATGTGTGTGATCATGGGTTTGATACACAAGTGTGTTATAAGGAGACAGACCTATCCATTTAGTGTGTGAAGCACTCTAATCGAAAATCATATAATCAGAAATAGAAAAGAGATGAAGCCATGAAGACACTTTAGTTTTCATGGATCATTTATCATGTGTGTGTTTGTGTACAGATGCTGCTTTAGTGACAACTCAAGTCAACACATTTCCTCTTTTGGTATTTACAGAAACTCACTCACATGACAGCATCTGACAGGGTGGCTCTGACGTCCTGCTGAGAGGAAAAAAGTCAAAGAACACACACTCAAAGAAACAAAAAAACAAAAACAAACCACACACCTCTAAATATAGGACAGGTTGTTAGACATCCTCTGCCAACACTCCTTCAGTGTGTGTCTGTGTGTGTGTGTGTGAGAGATATCTGCTAACATGTCGTTGTCGTGTGTGTCCTCACTGACTCTGATGATTTCTGGTCTTTTTTTTTTTTTAATGGTGTACACAGAAAAGCTTCTTCTTGGATTATTGTGTCCAGTCTGCTCACAGAAGCTGTCTCACAGTGTGTTTTGGTGCCAACCTGCCAACAAATACCAAATGTATTATTTCAGTAACCTCATTAATATAATTAGGTGATCACATGTATCATTAGATTCCTTACTTTAACACTTTTTATACAGAGTTTATGTGGATGCTATAGCACATTTGAATGTTGAAGAAATGCCAGTCATGAAACAATGTTATCAACAACACTATTTGATATTCAAACTTTTGTGCAAAAAAACTTCACAAAAATACATTTATTCTGATGTGGAACAATTAAAATGGCTGTCCTCTTGCTCCGATACATCCATGAGCCAATCGGAGCACAGGAAAAATTGTGCAACTGTGAAAAGCAGATTATTATTATTTTTACAGAATACAATTCACTGCTTTTATTGTCAATGCTAGACACACAAGTCCATGCTTACAGTGTGTGTACACAAAGGTGCACCGTGCTTTACAAATGATTTCAACACACTCCACCTCAGTTCATTTCAGTACTGTCACAATTTACAAAGATTTCATTGCTTTATTTTTCTCAGTTAATGAGGAGTAAAGGGGTGTGTGCTGTTCGTGCTCATCACTCACAGGTCCAACAGAACAACTGCAGTTTGACTCCAGTCACTAATTACACCGCCCTGTCACAAATGAACACATTTCTTTTATCAGAGCAGTAAAACCATGCTTTGTTTGGAATTGTATTTTTTTTTCCAAGTCAATTCTCATCAGTATTAAATTTTTTGTCAAAATCAGATGAAACTTTGTTTCCAGCACAAATGTACTAGTTGCACACATCAAGCTGCATTTTCTTGATTCTTGTGACGGATAATGACACTCATTTATACAAGAACTGTGCTTGTTGGAAGATTAAATGTCTTGTTTGTCACAGTGCATAAAGGATCACAGGTAGTTCAATCAGCTTTTTTTTAACACTCTGACACTGAGCTGAGAACATACAACACTAAAACAATTATTATCAGAGGACTGATTTCACTGAGCAGAACACGCTTTTTTACAAAAGTTTAAACAAATGAAAGCAAACTTGTCACAGAGAATCTGAATGACTCTTAAAGATGGAGATGTTCCATACACCCGTGTGTCAGAGGAGGAAGCTGCTCGTGGACAGCACAAAGACATGGATCACGTCTGATCTTTAAGAAGACAAAAAGCAGTAGCAGGAGTCAGTGCAGTGTGAGATTACATGTCAGGCAGGACTGGGAGCTGTTCCCACTGTGTTGTTGGGAATCCCAGGGCTCACGGTGGCAGCACATAATGATTTGGAGTGATTCAGCACATATCTGCAAAACATGATGTGCTGCTAGAGCGCACCCTGGACACACTGAGACCAAGAGTCCATTAGATTCTCACACACACACACACACACACACACACACACACACACACACACACCTTATAAAGCAACTCACTTCAGCCAAAAGTGGAACAATGTTGTAAATGAAAGAATTGAATTATTCTGACAAATGTTACATGTGCTGTGTGATTTGTCAAAAAACTAACACAAACAAAATGGATGAGGATGGAGAAAAAAAGTGAACACTGTTCTCTGCTGTGGAAGAAAATCTGAAATATGTTTAAAACATATACACACACATACATATACATTATATATACACACATATATATATATATACACACACACACATATATATATATATACACACACACACATATTTGGGTATAAATATTATATTATATATATAAACACCACACATATATATACAATATATATAACATATATATACATATACTATATAACATATACATACATATACATATATACATATACATATACAATACAAAATATATATAGATATATATATTATATATATATATATATAATTATATATATATATATATATATATTATTATATATATATATAATAATAAATAAATAATATATATATATATACAACCGGTCCTTTTTTCTGCTTAGTGAGTAACAAACTTCTGGTGTAGATCAAACTGCTCATGTTTTTTGGGGTTTTTTTTCTCCATACTCATGTCACAGATCACTGAATTCCTGTGACGTTACTTTTCTGAAGATTCTTATTTACACAGAAAACAAATCAAGTCCCACAGGAAGCGGTGCCAATTAAACCAAACATTTCATTTAAAATTTCACCACACTCTGCCTGACAAAGTCTAAATCATCCTGCTGACATAAAAAGAAGCTGAAACAAGTTTGATGAGTGAGAAGTCCTCCCATCTTTGATGGATCTATACTTAAACATGTGTGATATGTCCACCATCTCATCTGACAGTGACAAGTTTACACACATCAGCTTCTTACAGAGTCATGTGCCTCACCTGCCCGTTTTAAGGGACTGACTTCTGATTTCTTTGAATCTGATGAAATATTAATACTAATAATTATACTATATTTTAGGAAATGGGATTTTGAGGACTTTAAAGTGATGGAGGCATCACAGAATGAATTTTGAATTGGACGTGTAGAACAATATTCTTACATTATTTTTCAATTTGACATGGGATGTGACTAAATTGAGTTTTTATTTAGCAGACTCTTCTCATATGTACAGGACTTCAGTCTGTGCTGTTCAAGCTTTCAAGATGTTAAGAAGATATGAATGTGTGACCAGCTGGACAGCATCTTACCTGCAGGCCTGCAGAGGGTCACACACACTACACACGGGAAGAGGAAGAGATGAGTTAAATGGGCGAGGTGGGGTTAGGTGTTGCTGATGTGACCTCTGGGATATAATTAATGAAATAATAAGACTCATGCCACATACAGTAGTATGAAAAGTGATTGTTTATTGGTCTACTCAGAGGCTCTGCATCCATCCACACACACACACACACACACACACACACACAAACACACACACACACACACACACACACACACACACACACACAAGTAATGTGGAGCTCAGTCTGTCATGTGTGTCTGCTGGACTGACCCTGAACCTGCCTGTGTTCAGCATCACAGAGAGCTCGGCTTCAGCTAGCAGCTAACTAATGTTTGATACAGCAATCAGCTGCTGCTCCCATTAATCATTTAACACAAATGTGACAACGATCACAAACTGGTCTCTATATACAGTACTGAGAGTATAGAGTACAGTACAGACTATGGCTACATAACCTGATTTCTTCTTTAAGGTTTCCTGGCAGCAGCAGCAGCAGCACTCTGGACAAACTGATACTAGTCTGGATCCAAATGAACAAAACACAACGTTGTGAAGTGAACTGACTGACTGCAGCCATATTAATGCCACATAACCAGAGGAAAGCAACCAGAGCTGAGCCATGTAAGCACAGTGAAGCTGTTCCAGCACAACATTACCAAGGTTCTAATAAGAACACGGTCAGAGAACACACTCACTGAACACACAGTCTCTACGGTACAATTATCTGAACTCAATTCTCTAACAGTAGATTTGTCCGATTTATTGTCCCAGTAATACAAAAGATGATAGAAAAATACATTTTAATTAAACCTGTCCTCCAAATAAAAAAATAAAAAATAAATTAAATTAAATACAGGATTTTTAAAGGACAGACACCTCTTCAGTTTAATTATATATTCATGTGGTGTACAAATGTTTCTCAGACATCACCACTATAAACTACACTGGTCCTAGTGCTAGTGAGAACTGCAAGTAGCAGTTATTGATAAAATATTGATTTATTTTTTTGATTCATTCTCAAAAGTGGCAGAAAATGGCAAAAAAAAAAAAAAAAAAAAAAGCTCATCCAGCAGTCAAATACTAACACTGTAAAAATCATTGATTAGCAAAATGGCCATTTTCTGTTGATCTACAGTCAGTGAATGAATTGATTATTTGAGCAGGATGGAGGTACACAGTGTCATGCTGCTAAGCTGCTTACACTTAATCAACTGTTTTTTATTTATTATTCCATCTCCAACATGTCAGAAAATAATGAAGATTTTCAAAAGGCCAAAATTAATATGTTCACATGTGTGTTTTATCCAAGCAAGAGTGTAACACACACACACACACACACACACACACACACACACACACTTTACATTTTATATTATCACAATTGTTTCTCATCCATTTTCTGTCAACTGCCTCATCAATAAAATGACAATTCTCTCTGCACTGACATACAACACATACATACAATATATGGTGTAACTGCAGAGCAACAGCTGTGCTGTCACTTTCTATCTGTGAAGCTGAAATAAAGTTGGAGGGCAGAGAGACAGAGGAGGGAATCATGGCCTGTGAGCACCACACCCGACTTTATGTTCTTAAGACTTCTACTCTCAGAAAAGTTGTTTAAGGCCTAAAAATGCTCATATACATCAAATGCTCTGCCACTAAACAAATATTAGAAAATCAAATCCACTCAAGCTCAATATTTAGGACAAATAGAAGCCTGAAGATGCAGAAAAAAAAGCAGTGTGCTCACATGAAGCCTTATAGAGCCATATGAGCACACAGTCAACGTGCTGGTGGAAAGGTGATTGGATTTGAAACAAGAGGTCATGTCAGCAGGGAGAGCAGCAACAGGCAAGCATTAGATTCACATCCAAAGTCCCAGCTCATTCAAAGACAAAAAACATGAAACAGAGAGGTAGGCGGAAGAGGGGGGTGAGGGAGAGAAGGAAAAAAAGAGCGCAACTAAAATTGTGGTGGAGGGAAGGGAAGAAAGAGAGAAAAGCAACGCAGAGCTGAGAAAGCTCCTCTGTGTGGCCTGCTGCTCTTTCCATTCACAGCAACAGAGGCCATTTTAAAAGCTTCAGAGAGAAAAAAAGAGATTCACTTACCGTTTGCTGCTCAGACCAGGACTAACTAACCCTGACTAACTGCTGACTAACTAACAAGACTGGAAGGTATCTGAACATGAGCCCCCTCACTTTCTCTTCCCTCAGTGTGTGGATGCATAAGGCCAGTGTCACGAACCAGACACCAACTAGTCCACAGTCAAAAAAAAACTAACTAACTAACTAAAAACTAACCCCCCCCCCCGCACACACACACACAAAAATAAACAAAAAAACAAACTAAAAAATCAATAGTAATAAGAAGAAAAAGAAATATCGGATGCACACATGCTGCGCTGAAGCTACAGGATGACAAAGGTATTCAAATAAAAATGAAAACAGGAAAAAAAAACAAAAAAAAACGACAGGCCTAAAAACGTCACTACAACACACACACATCAATGGGAATATACTCAGTCTACTATAGTGACAGGGAGAGAGCAGAAAAAAAGGCCTGTTAGGGGTTTCTGGTTGCTCCTGCTTCTGTTCCTAGTAAGAGGGGGAGTGTCAGGGGGGGTTGGGGGGTTCTGGTCCCAGTCCCAAAAATTGGCCCCCCAAAAACTGAGTGTCCCCCCCTCATCCTTCCTCCCTGGCCCTTCACATCTTCACCTCCTAGCTATGTGAGTGTGTGTGTCCCAGTCCTCGTCAGAGCTGCCTGCTGCCTCGCTGGAGCCCCAGCTACGCACACTGAGACAGTGAGGAGGCTCAGTAGGCATAAAAACCTACAGGGCTGCAGCCTTTTTCCCTGGCCATCACTTTCTACAATACAAATCAACATTTTTGGGGGCGCTGAAAAATCTGAAAAAAAATCAGGTCGCCCTTGTGGGTGTGTATGAGACAGGTGTGAAAGGAGGGGTCTGACGGAGCTACTGTTCATGAGTAAAAAATTAATTTGTGGGAGGCAAGGGGGCTGCTGCGCTGCGCCGAGCCTGAGCTGTAAGCCTGCCAAGCTGCTCGGCTGTCAGACTGAAAGAAAAAGACTGAGGAGACTGGGAGGGAGGAGAGGGAGGGAGATAAAATGAAGAAAGTGTGGCTCTGAGAGGAAGCTCTCTATGCTTTCATACACACACTTTAACAAGTATACTTTCATGGGTAAAGTTGCTAAATAAAAACCAGAAACCGCAGCAAAGACATGAGGGAAGTGAGAGCAACAGGCCAGTGTTCACACACCAACACACAGAAGGAACAGGCTGCACACACACACACACACAGGAGGGCTGCCATTAACGCACAAATATGCTGTTAATTGCACTGATGGTTGGACTTTGTGTTCGCCTCACTCTCCTGGATTTTCTCATGTAATTTGGTCATGAGATGGGAGTCGGCGGGAAGGAGGCTGGCCTTCAATATGATGAAAGTGCTGCTCTCAAACTACACTGCTTTACCAAGACGACACAGAAGCCCTGCCCACCCCCATGCTTTTACGCGTGCATGCATGTACACACACACACACACTACACACACAGAGCACAATAATAAAAAATAAATTAAAAAACGAGCAAGGCTCTACTCGCAGTGTGTTGGTTGAATTGTGACTTTCACAAAGACAGACACAGTGGACTGCATCCTCCAGCATTACTCACTTTAACAGCAGTTACAGAGAGAAGCTTCGAGGGAGGTCTCCAAACACACACATGACCTCACATAGACAGTGTGTATTAATGAGAGCAGGCTCCAGGGTCATGGTAACGTTAGACATCAAACCTGCCTGCTGCTGCTGCTGTGCACACTTTCTTAAACTGTCTACGTGGAACCTCAAACTTTTTGATCCCTGGCTGGATTCTTAGCAAAAAAATGTGTGCTGCTGTTTGAAACGAACACCCTGTTCACATTCATATTTGATAAAACATTTCCTGATTGTTCTTTTTTTTTCTGTAGTTTTACTACAGTAAAGTCCTTGTGTGTGTGTGTGTGTGTGTGTGTAGGCAATATTACAGAGTGATGCAGTTGAGAAGTTGGGCCTATCTTGTCAGCTATAGGAGCTAAACAGGTGTTTACTCAACATGTAGTCAGTGAAAAAGATGATTTGGATGATTTTTCATATCGGTGTGAAAAAAAATAAAGTCACTAGAATCATAGAATTTCAATATGAATGCTCAGCTCTAATTTCATGCAGCATTTAAGTTAAACAGATTTAAATGAGTTGGTCAAAATGTTTTAAATTGATGTCATTTCAATAATTAAAGAAAAATATCATCATGTCCATCATGAGTTTCATCATGAAATGTGAGAATTTACTGCTTTTCTCTGTTATATTGTAAGCTCTGTATCTCTGGGTTTACTGCAAAATTTGGTCCAAATGATCCGTTCAAAAAATTATTCTCAGATTAGTTGGTAATAAAAAAATACAGGTACTTTCAGCTCAAAATTGCTAAGAAGATTTCTTCCTTTAAAAAACATGAATTACATTTGTAGTACAAGACTTGTGACAGTGATGTTCAGTTGACATCTGAACATGTAGCGAGGCCACATTTAAGCTTTTAACATATTTTTATGTAGTGTGAAAAAAGCCTGTTTCATATTTCTGAACTGTTTGACTGTTAAAGCTCACTGCTCTTCATGTGGACACTTCTTTTGAATGTAGTGAAAGAACAGAAGAATCCTCTCAGTGCTTTTTCATTTTACAGCCTGCTCTTCATCAGCTGAGTCTGATGTGTGCATACAGCACTGACAGCAGATAGACCGAGGATCATTTTGATAACGTTCGGTAAAAGTCACAGTCACAGCTTTTCAGATGTTACAGGACTTTTTGTTTCTGCTTCCTTCTGATTAGAAATAAGAGTTTTGCTTAGAACAAGTGAGATATTTGAAGACATTACTTTTGCCTAGTGGAACATGTGATGGACATTTTTTTTTAAAGAAATCTATTAAATATAATAATCTATTTAGTATCTATTAATAAAAGCATGAATGTGCAGCCCTTGAAAAGACTTTTATATGTGCACCTCTTTCAGTAATATTCATCTGTATTGATCTCAGAGACAGTACAGTACCTTATTAGAAGATATAGGCAAGGTCACTCACACTTTTATCTCATGAGAGCTCCTAAACAATAAACTCAGAATTTAAAACATTTTTAGATTTTTATCTCCATCTAATGAGGCAGCTGTAATGGATCTACTTATACAGTTTTCTGGTTCTGGTTCTCCAGCAGTGTAGCTGCATATTAACAAGCAGTGGGAGGCAGATGTGGACTGTGACAGACCCCTCACACTGACCACTATTGTTCCTATGGGAACCACTAGCCCTATGTGCAGATTTGGGTTGTCTGTATTAGACACGTACAGGTTAGACTGCTTATTAGACATTATGTTAATGAGCGAGGTCACTAATGCTGAACTATTCTAGTTTACACTGTGACACGAGCGACAGAAAAGCAGAGCAGCTCTTTATTTATTCCAACATGTTTGTGATGACTCAGACTAGATGTGCTTTAACAAGCTGTTAGAACACCTGAACGGCTGTGCCAACTTTGACCTAAAAAACACGTTAGATACATTTACAATGTGCTGATTGATGACGTCTATCTAATAATTTATATCTAATAAAGGCGTTTAATGTGAGTGGACATGGTTAACGGTGACTAGGTTACATTTGGATCAGAAGTGCTGCTGTAACGTCGTCTGTAACAGTGTCATGGCAGGATGACAGAGCGCCGAGCCTCGGACAGCGAACTGCTGACTCAGTGACTTCTCCGAGCACACCGACGACTGAGTCTCAGCGCTTTTCCCCCCTCTACATCCTAACTGGATTAAACTAGTTTTGCCTCAAAGTTCAGTCTCAAACAGAATGAGCCGTTTCTTTTCAATACGGTTAAAGTGGAATTTCGAAGCGCATTTAGTTGGAGCGGCCGGCCGGAGTGGGCTGGGGTCTTTGGGGAGGGGGCTGTGACTGGGGGAGTGTCCGATTCCTCGACTTACTCATTTATCTCTTAAAAGTCTTTTGTACAGAAATATAAAACAATCCATCCAATGTTACTGTTAGCCTATGGGCTATAGAGAAACGACTTCGGCTGTTTAAACCGAGCTGGCTCGGCGTAGGAAAGAGTGAAGCAGCAGCTGTCCGACAAAGGAGCCATGGTGTGCTGACTTTCTAATGCGACACAGCCTTTGTTTCAAAGCACTTCATTACAAGCTACAAGCACGAGGCTACACAACGGCGTTACCGTCCGCGAGGACGAAGCCCTCTCACAGCACGAGAGCGAGACAAAGTCACTATATGTAGTGTTACAACACAAAGAACCAAGCACCTCACTGTAATTAAATATGAAATATTAAATGACTGAACTGCTTACCTTCTGAAGAAAAACTGTCCAACAGAAAAATAGTGTTCAAATATTCCACGTTTAACAATAATTATGTAAAGGAGAAATTAAGTGTCGTATAAATGTATTTGAAGCCGGACTCTCATTCTGTGTCAGTGGAGGATTTGAAAGTGGCGCCAACAGCTCTGCTCCTCAGCTCCCCACACAGCCGTCACACACACAAAAAATAAATAGAAAATCAAACGCGCGTGCAGCAATATTTCACTGGTATCAAAATGTGCCTGTCGACGAGCACAACTGATCCCCGTCGTTACTTTTCAATAATATCGCTCCTGTGATTTTTATATATTTTTTTATGTTAAATTAAAAATAACCGTCAGAGGCTTTTTTAGGCCGCGGTGCAGGACGGGAGATTGTGCAAGGCGGTTATGTTTTGAATTTCTAACCGGTGAGAGGGAGAGAGAGGGGAGGGCAGTGTCTCCCCCTGCAGGGCCCCTGCACCTCTGGGACTGTCTGCATGTCAAAGCAAATGTGTGCATGTGCAAGTTAAAACTGGCAAGAAATGTGAACAAAACAGTCATTCAGTCAGTCTTAGCCAAAGATGTTTGGAATATGGTTATGTTTTCAGTGATGTTTGTTAGATTATTTGTCTGTCAGCAGGATTACAGGAAAACTACCGACCATTTCATGAAACTTGTTGGAAGGGCGTGGAATGGTCCAGGAAGAAGCCATTACATTTTGGAGTGGGTCTGAATCACGAGGCAATACACAGATTATTATTCACTTTTGTTTTGCTTGTGCAGATTGCATTGGCCTTATTGAAAGTCTGTGCTCTGCAAGTATCTCTCCAAAATAAACATGTTCCATTCCATTAAAATGATATAGCCTATGCTGATGATGCATACATGTGATGTGAAAGTCTACTAACAGTTTCCCTTCCTGACATCATCTGTTCAGTTTCTGTCTCAACACAGGTGAGAGAGTAATCAGTCCCATAATAACCAAGTCTTACCCAGAATGAACTTTGAATATTCATCCTTTGTTGTGCATGGCAGACCTGGTGATGTGCAGTATTATTTTTTTTTATACTTTATTGGCATGACCTCAGTTATGTGCACCATTGCTGCAGCTGCCTTAACTATATAAGTATAATAATTTATAATTGAACAAGAACCATAGAAGAAATCTTGACATTACTTCTTTTTTTTTATCTATGGTACTCTCTAATGCTCTATATACACACCTGGGTTCTCTCTGAATATGCCTCAGTGACCTTTTACTATACAAGCATCACTGTGGATCTGTGGTGAGCACCATCATTTCAACACCAGGTTCTGGATTCAGACTTTGCATTTCACATGGTCATGTAGGTTTTCTCTGGGTTTTTCCACAAACATCCAGATCAAGCAGTAGGCTGCTTCACAGTGCTTAATAGTTGGCAGGTGGTGAGCAACAAAAATATCTGCTGCATCATCATTATTTTTATACCTCCAAAGATATCTAATTGCACTTTCCATATAGACAAGGTCTAGACCATACTCTTTATAATATTATCATTAATATTATTACAGCTATTCTATTCTGGTAATTGCAATTGCTCAGAACTTTTTTTCAATATACCTGTGAAAACCATACATCCACTGTAGATTATTTCATTACACTTTAGTTAAAGTCAAAATTTATTTAAGTGCATTATCACACTAAGGTGTATCATATTTACCAAAAAACAATATTAGCATTATTACTAACACTGTAAGCTGCATTCATAGACCATAACGAGTAAATAAGAACATGTAATATTAGAGTAATACAGTAATAACAACCAAAATGGTAACATTGTAACATTTTATAATTTTCAATGTAAATGATAAGACAATGAAACCAAAGTACATTATCATGGTTAAGTGGAGTATGCACATTACAAACATGTACTGAACCAGCCAACTATGATGCTGTGAGGCCCTAGAGAAGAAGAAGAAGAAGAAGAAGAAGATGAAGAAGAAGAAGAAGAAGAAGAAGACATTCTAATGTAGATAGGAAGACTCTTTTTTTTTCAAAGTAAAGACAGTGAAAGTAAAAGGCTCTGAAATCAGCAGAGTATGGTTTATTGCTAAAGCGTATACAAACCAAACCACACCACACCTAAAATAGGCTAGAACCTGATAGCCTCCGATTTATTTGTAGTTAGAATTTTTCATCCTCTACTCTGATACTGGCAGTAAAGATTAATCAAGGTTGGAATGATGGGATCAAATGCTCTGGTTGCAGACTTTTGATGGAGACTGGAAAAAAATACGAAAAAAAATAATAATATTAATAATAATTAATAATAAAAAATGGATACTGTCTATTTTGTAAAGGTGGTGAAGCAAACACACTTCGTACATCATGTCATCTGAACATGTCTACTGTCAGGTTCAGACTGCAATATTTTTGTCTGTGATTACATGGTCACTGAGTCAGAGTAAGTGGTTATAAAGTCATAAGTCATAAATCTTTGCTGTGATTTGATAAAGATGCATCACAGATTATATGTTGGTCATCATAGCTTTCATGACTCATCAGTAAATAAGTTGCTAGGGGCCAACTTCCAGGAGAAGGAATATAAACAATAGAAAACAACAGATTTTATAGATAGGTCAGTGGAATTTGACGTGTCTGGATTACATATCCAACAAATCTGTATGCATTTATTTTGTATTAGACAAGTTTTTGTTTTATTGACATGTCTCATAACTATTTTGTGACTCTGTCTGAACCTGAACATTCATCATACGTTGATAAATGAAGGCATAACAGGTCACCTGTCACATCAATTCTGTCTTCCCTTGTGGTGATATCGTATTGTCTGAACTCAGCATGAAGGCAAACATGTTTGAAGTTGCACTCTTTTCAGACATTCATGGTGTTCCACTTATTTGTATCAGTCACTGTGTAAAATAGCAATAGCCATGAATGTCGGTTTTGGGGAAGTAACACTGTCTGACGCAGTACAACTAAATCTGTCATGTCGTAAAGTGTGAGAGGAAAGGGTTTTAGACCCTGTTCAATGATCTGCCATGCACTTCCATTGAAGCATGTGTGGTTAAAATGTCCATACCCTACTATCATTGGGTCATAAGGTAAAGAGGCCCTGTGTTTTATTTGTTTATCAAGATATGGATTAAACTAAAATGGTATTCATAACTGTGAATCAACAAATTTTCACTTTTCACTTACAGTATCAGTATCATATTAGTAGAGGGCCAGATTGATATGTATAGAATATCCTAATTTCTTTACTTTTATATGTAATGTTACACACAACAATGGACTGTGAGTCAAAATACTCAGAGGACATTTACTCAGCACATGAGTGAAAATACACACCACTAGCATCTGATTGCACCAGTTTATCACTAGAAGCTTAAAGCTGGGCTAAGTATAGTAACTGGTAATGTAACACTTTACTTATGCTGAGTGAGTGCTGGGTAATTAGTAATTGATTACAGTTTTCAAGTCACTTGTCCAAGACCTACCAAACCGTCTGCCCCAACACCTTTCTGGCCATAAAAATATTTGGCAGGTATTCAATTTTGCAGAGTGAAAACATCTCAAAATCATTTTTTTCATCCATCAACTGTTCAACACATGAATGCCTTCATAGAGAGACTGTCTGAAAGTGTGCGCCGGTATTCGTTAATAATCATTGCATCTCGCCCTTCTCTATGACCAAAAGATTTTCAAGTGCAGCTGTTCTGAACAGGTAGAAACACTAATGCCTTTAGACATGGTTGGGTGACATGTAGTACAAACAGCTTCGTTCCAAGCATACTCCGGCCTGATCCCAGTGATCCCAGTGTAGCACCTCTATAGCACATTATAAATATACACCCACTGAAACAAAATGACAGATCATCACCACAATAGGGTGTCACATTTGCATTCATGTTGAATTTACATACTAGGAAACTATCAAAGTATGACTTGTAGCAGAGCAGCAAGAGCTATATAAAATTAGAAAAAAAAAGACATATTAAGATTCTTGCTTGGGTCTTCTTTAATCATTGCTTTGTGTATAGTGCTCATATCATATATTATGATGTATTTTATTTTCCAGTAAAAAACAACCTACAGTGCATCTAAAATTCATTCTTTCATTTCAAGTAAAAACATTCATTCAACTATATATCTGACCTTTGCTCTGGTCATGTATGACGGACTGTGAAATGCTTTATTCTCCTTATTGTCTTCCATCCCTCTCTCCTCTGCATCCTCTCCTTTTCCAAGCATCCTCAGTGGCAAAAGAAGCCCACCATGTTGTTGAGTGGTGGTGGTGTTTACTGTTTGGCAGCAGTGGGCCCCTCCCTTGTCTTTAGTCAGGAAGTAAAGGAGGGCATTGAGCCATGCATTGAATGATGCTAAAGGCCGTGTGATCTTATAGCACATGGAGACCATGGTCATGGTGTGACATGGAACTCCCTTGGTCACTTTCAGGAGGAGGAAGATGGTTCTAGTAACATGAAAAGGGAAGAAACACAGAGCAAAGAGAAGGGTGATGGTGATGATGGTCTTGATAGATTTACGTCTGCGATTGGCATAAGGGGAGTGGGCGCCAAGGAAGATGGAAATCCCTTGATCTCTTCCCACTGCGCTTGACATTCCAGTGCTTCCTCTTCTTCCTCTTCCAACTATTGCAGGGCTACCTCTCTCTCCTCTCTCCATTCCTCCATGTCCTTTATCTCTTTGAGCTCTGCAGGATGAGGGCTGAGAATGTAGAGTCCTAAATATGGTCAAAACAACATGAGAGTAACACCAAGCTATAATGGAAAAGGGCACAAAAAAGCCCAGCAAATGAAGTATAATGCCATAGGGTATGTAATCAGGGAACTCCTTATCTATGGCATCATCCCAACAATTCTGGTATGCCTCAGCAACCCTTCCCATGTTTCCATATGTGGCATTAGCATTTATCAATGATACCTCCTGGCTTGGGTTGTCAATAATAGTTGCATTGCTGCCAAGCCCTGCTAATCTTGTCACGTGACCAGTCTGAGCAAACCGGAAAATAGGGCAGGTCAAAGCAAAGACTACAATCCAGACCACAACACAAGTGCACTTGACAGCTTTCTTGGTCTCCAGTGTGATGACTTTCATTGGGTGGCAGATACCAAGGTATCTGTGGACAGATATGCAAGTGAGGAAGAAGATGGAGCAGTAGAGGTTAAAGTAGAAGAGAAAACGGACCAACCGGCACATGAAGTCCCCGAAGACCCAGCGATCACGCATGATGTAACTAGCCACAAGGAATGGCAGTGACAGGCCGTACATGAAGTCTGTAGAGGCCAGGTTGACCATGTAGATCAGCGAAGCATTCCAGCGCTTGGTCCGGCTGAAGGAGCGGTAGAGGATGACAGAGTTAAGGGAAATGCTGAATAAGAATGTGAAAGAGTAACAGATGGGGAGGAAGATGTATTTGTAGGACTCGTCGATGCTGCAAGAAGGAGATGGAGGGGTGCTGGAGGGGGAAGGTGAGAAGGAGGCCAGGAAGTCTACTGAGACACTGATGTTGGGCGGGACTCCACCTCTGGATGACATTATGAGAGATTTAGTAATTTTCATGTAAGGGAGAAGCTGAACAAGGCTATGGCTTGTATGTTTGTGATCCTGTCAAGCTTCTTCTCTGTCATCCTTGTACGCTGCACCGTTTAATAGTAATTTCGTATGATCCTGTACTCTAGATGATTTCAGATGATTTCAGCTGAGTGTTCACCTAGAGATAAAGAGACAAATTAGTCATCCATCTGTAGTCATTTAGGATCATTTCATTTGATACACTATATCTTAACTTAACAATGCAATTAATAGTGTTTTACTAGTTATTTGCACAAAATAAACATAAATGTGTTGCTTTGTATTGGTTTTGATGATTCTGCGTCTTTTTAACACAATAATTGATACTTTTGTGGTTTAAATCACATGACATTGGTGGTCCCTTAACTTTTCTTTGACTATCATCATGAGGTCAGTGTCACCTAGTGTCACCTAGTGTCACCTAGATAATCGGGGCGGCTGTGGCTCACAGGCAGAGCGGGTTGTCCGCTAATCAGATGATCAGCGGTTCGATCCCCCGGCTCCCCGGTCTGCATGTCGAAGTGTCCTTGGGCAAGATACTGAACCCCAAGTTGCTCCCGAAGGCTGTGCCATCGGTGTGTATGAATGCTTAGATCCTTAAACTGATGAGCAGTTGCACGGTAGCCAATGCCATCAGTGTATGAATGTGAATGAGGTGAATGAGATATGTAGTGTAGAGCGCTTTGAGTGGTCGGAAGACTAGAAAGGCGCTATATAAGTACAGTCGATTTACCATTTAGTACAATGCTAACACTAACTAAGATGGTGAACATGGTAAATATTACCTTCTACATTTCTTTTCTTGGCTCATATTAAGGGGGGTGGAATGGAAAGTGGTAGTGCTTCCCATCACCCTACCTCCTCCTCCGTGACTGTTGACTAGGGCCTTTGCACAATCTGTTTGACCTCCTGTTGTATGCTGCTGATTCGTAGTGCTTGTTTGCCTTCCTGTGTACAAGGGTATGCTGCTGATTCAGGTCTTCTTTTCACCCCATTAACTCAGCAATAAGTAACCACACTTCCCCTACATGTCTTCATGCACCCCTCTGTACATCGGTCTTGCACCCATTCCACTGACTATATATTATAACTTCTAAAATGTAATCTATTTTTGTGTTACATTTTAATTCAACTAAACAGCATTCACTGAGCTCTCACCATCAGTTGTACCTCTGCATATTGGGATCAGCACACAGGCAGGTGCAGGTGTTTGTGTAAGTGTTAAGAGAGCCATCGGCACGTTATACCACCACTTCACTACAGATTTCGAGTAAATCAGGGTAATGTGTCAACCAGTAACGTGACATAGTACAACACGAATCATCCTATAACCGCAACATGACCTTACAACATGATCTTTACCAGCCACAGTCTCATCAGTGTTTAGTAAAAACAAGAATGACATTTTAGACCAGCATTTTGGTGTGTAACTGATTCCACGGTTACTGGTTATAAAGTAACCTCCTCTTAATGTAGTAAACCATTCAGTGTTTGCAAGCTCATCTTTTCCAGAAATGCTGACTATCTTTGAATGCGTTTTACACACTTTTAGCAGACGTTTAAAAAGTTTCGTTTTTTAAAAAGAGTCTTTTTCTGCTACATTTTCAGTTACATCATATGATAAAGCAAGAGATTGATTTGTTAAATGTGCGCTGTGTTACCTATTAACAATAATAGATCCAAAATAGTTACTTGGACAAAAATAAAATGTGCAATGACTTAATGATTACCTTTTGGTGTTTCAGTTTTCTTTTCACACAAACAAAAATATTGTGAGTGGTTATTGGATTTTCAAATTCAGAATGCAAACATTTTATTGAATGCAAGTTTGTTTTCACATTTTTCTTTTTCAGGGCCAAAAAGGTATAAGCAAAAAAAATCTTCTGTATTTTGTATGGCAAAAAATAAAATCACAAGAAAACAAAAAACATAAAACATCTGTTTCTAAAAAGAAAATCCAAAAACCAAAAGATACACTCTTTTCTATTCACTGTGATGGATTATGCATCTCAAGCAACTTTCAAGTCTGCAGTAGATTTTTATTATGTAGAGAAATTAATGGAAGCCAATAGATGTTTTAGATGTGTGAGCCCATTAACTAAAAACAAATTAGTAACTGGCAACAAATAATTTATTTGACATTACTGCTCACCATTTAGCAAACAATGGCGCAGTTGCCACAGTGTACAGAAATGTGAATACGTTTTTGCTTTCATTCTAGGCCTCCATTAACTTTTATACAATATGAAAATGTATTAGGACAGCACAGTGAGAGCAGATCACAGCATGAATATGTCTGAATTTTACATTTAGACAAAACAACAAAAATGTTGAGCTGTGAAACCAATTTATTTAGACTGACCTTGAATTAAACTACTGTATATATTCATGCTACTATATAAATATGTGTAATGATTCTTGCTTTCACCGAGCAGTTCTATACTGTCATTGTGATATTTGAAGTCTAGAAGATCAGAAACCTGGTTCCATCGACAGATGTATACGTTTAGCTGGGTTTTGCATCTACATGACATTGAAGAAAACATGCTACTGTACAAAGCCAGCTTTAATCTAGTTAGAGTACATGTACACACACTGACAAAAATGAGTGCAATTCACTGTGATGTATTATACAACTGAAGCATGCTCCTGCTTCTCTTTCTGCTTCTTTACGTTTCTGATGTTTATACCATTACAGAAATAGATCAACAGCTGCCTGAAATAGTTTGAACACGTATAGACTTTCACATCCCAAATTGTCAGTATGTAAAGTGTTCATGATTTGTGGTTATGGACACCCGCAAACTAATTCCTTTAAGAAAGTGCCTGTATACAACTCCATTAAAAAACACATCATTCTTTTAGGTTCGACATAGAGGTTAGCATGACATTAGCTTGGAAATCCTTCTGCTGCTTTACAAATGCACTAGTCGTGACTAAAAGTTAAACATATTATACTATCCAGAACTTTAGTGTTAAAATGAAGTTTTCAGTTTGTAAAACTGAACTGTTTTTGTAAAGATAAAATGAGTGTCACAATTACTGTTTTATATTTTATATGATATTTATCCTATGACTGGAAGTGCACATTGTTTTCTGAACTGGATAAAGGCCAAATGAAAAGAAGTTGTTTTCCAAGAGCAGCTAATGGCTTCTGAGAAAACCAAGGATACACAAACACCAGCCTGATGTATCATCTGCCTCTGAATTCATATTCAATCTCATTAAGAAATGTTCCAGGGCAAGTTTTTAATGTACAGTACTTTACATTAACTAGAAAATAAATTCTTGAATTGATGTTTAAAATGAACAGTTTTACTGCTTTAGCCAGCACTCTGGCCCCAAAAAACCCACTGTCACAAGTCTTGCACGGTGCATTAAGAGTTTAGTGCTTGTGTAAAAGGAACTGCATCAAACTCATAAATACCTGCATCACTGCAATCTGCTGTTAGACAAAGAGCTTACCTGTGCCAGTGATGACTTTTAGTCCATATGGCTCCTGTTCTATCTGTCAGCCATCAGAACAATCACAAGAAAATACAAAAACATCCAAAAACCTTGAAGTGGTATGCAGTGATACGTCAGCAGCTGGAAAATACACCTTTCCTGGTGATTTAAAAAGCTCAGCAAACATCAGCTGGAACCAGTGAGCAGTGTGGGAGCAGTATGAGTGACCGATGACCTTGACAGTTTGACCACTTCAGCGTTCACCTTTTTCTACTGCTTCTCTGAACAGTCTCACCAGTTTCTATGGTAATTCAGTCCCTCCCCTCTGTCCCTCACTGTGTGTCATCCTATTCTTCCCTGCTTCACCTTTGAGCGTGTGTGTGTGCATGTGGGTGTGTGTGTGTGTGTGTGTGTGTGTGTGTGTGAGAGAGAGAGAGAGAGAGAGAGAGAGAGAGAGAGAGAGACTCCCTCTTTTCTCACTTGTTGAGCTGAGCTGGATGTTTTGTAATGGAGGCTGATCACTCTGAGAACACGCAGACAGGTGAATGAATCCCATCCCACGTCCAGTCCATGCACTGAACTACTTCTTAGGCACTTTCTTGTCTACATTTAGTCTTTGCACATGAACCATTTATACACTGCCTGGTTTTGATGTTGTCCCCAATAACAACCCCAGCTTCAGCATCAAACCAACCAATCAAGTCTGTGAGGTTTCATGGAAAAAGACAATGTATGCTCTTGATTTAATTTTAAAGGTGCTACATTAGCTGAATCTTTAACTAGACTGTCTCTTTACCAGGATATCGACTAAACATCAAGCCCCCCCACACTTTTCCGTTCAGAAGACACAAGCTGTTGGGCCTTCTACATACAGAAATCTCTCAAGATTTACAAAACACCTTCAGGTGGATTCTAAATATAACAGTTATTACAGTGAGCCACAGCTGACAGTCAGATGCAGCTCTGTGGCTCTCTCTGCTGAAGGAAACTACAAATAACAGTATTGCGGCTTTCCAAATCCTTTAAAGTCGCTAGAGAGGCTGAGGTTAGGTCCTGTATGTTTGGTATAACGCGCTGATGTTCAGAGAAGCACAATGAGTCCAGGTACGTTTCAAAGTATTTAATAAGATGAGATAATGTGGTTTTACCGTACACTGTTGGCATGTATTACAATGCATTCAAGCTAAACGAAAAGCAGTCAACAAAAAATTACGGCTACCTAACCTGCCTCTCTCCTCCCCTAGTGCAGGTGATTCAGCCCCTAATATAACCTATGTTGATCATCTGCTGGCACCCATGTGACCCAAACCACACACATCACCGTGGCAACCAGACCAAATAAATCAAACCAAGAATACTGAAAAACAAAACAATATATGGCTCCTACAAACAGCCTAAAAATGACTGTATATTTGATCAGATGTTATACCCGGATGTGGAATCCGATATCTGACATAAATTAAAACCAATTACATGATGTCCTGTTCGAGAGGTTTGCAAACTAATAAAGATAAATATGAATTAGATCAGATGATAGTGTAGCCTGATATAGTATGAAATCAGATATCTAAATGTCTGCCAGAAACCAATTACATGACGCCTGATTCCAAAGCAGCTTGTTGGACACTCAAACTGTGTGTATAGTGAGATGTAATACTCAGTCCTGAGTCTCTTAAAGGAAGTTCTTTCCTTGCCACTGTCACTAAGTGCTTGCTCGTGGTGGTGGGAATTGTTAATCTGTAATATTAGAAAAAGTACAGTCTAGACCTGCTATATATGGAAAGTGTCATAAGATAACTTTGGTATGGTTCGGTGCTGTAGAAATAAAATGTAATTAAAAATAATAGAATAAAATAAAATACAAATGAATAAATAAATAAATTACAACAGGATTTACACAAAAGGAAATGTAACAAAAATGGCGCCTCTCTCCAATGGGGATTTGTGGCAAAGAGTTAAAGGACCAATGTGTTGGCAGCATCTAGTGGTGAAATTTCCAACTTCTGAATTTTAATTTAATTCCAAGTTGGAAGTTTAGTGGTGGTTATGTTGAAGTCATGTCACTTGTATTGTAGTTTATAGTCCCTTAGCTTTTTACTTCTGATAATGACATTTCCCTTCAGAAATCACAAAAGTGTTGCAGTACTTTATTTCAATCTTTATTTATTTTGTTCTCATACTAAACATAAACCATAAACATACAGCTATTATGTTTATTATTGTTAATCACTAACTGACCAAAGCCAATTCTAAAGAAAAGTCTGATTCTGATCATCCAGAATCAAATGGAAAAACAAGAACCAGAGCAATGCTAACCTCTGGACTGGCCCAAAATAATATATCATCCCTGCAGCACTCTATATACCCCTGATAGACTGTGACTGGCTGTACGTCCAGCCAGTAGTAAAAAGGAGAGAGGAGGAACTGAAGCTGAGGAGCAATGCAAAAGGTTCAAATACAGCATGTCATCAGTTTTGGGGGATGTAATTGACCAATCCTGGCCACTGCAGTGTGTGGAGAGTTCCACAAATGCTGGATGTCTTAGATATGGTGTTAGAGAGAGAGAGAGAGAGAGACTACACAACTGCTAACTACACAACTCATTATCCATCATTATTTATCGTATTTATTATAATCTAACTTCAAAACAAAACCAGGCAATGTATCAAAATGTCAACTCTCTAAATCTCAACAATCTGTTCATCCAACAGTAAACAGCTCTGTCAAAAATGAACAAAAATAACCTGAAGTCCTCTCCTAAATCTAGATCCAGTTCTAACCATGAAGACACATAGAACCTAATGTACAGTTTATCTACCAACAAAGCCAGCATGGAGTTTCTGATTTTGAATATTTCTGATTCTGGAGATTTACCAGAAACTTTCCACCCCTTTGCAACCCTAACATATACAGAAATGTATTCAAAGTGTGATCATTTACATATTCACTGACCAGAGTGAACACACTGCACGCACGCACGCACGCACGCACACGCACACTCTCTCAGAAAGTGACATCACTGACTGGAATAATACTTTATTCTTTTTTTACTGTTATCAAATGTAAACCCACCACCAGTTTATTTAATACACAGAGTAAGAACATTAAGACAACGTTTAAATTAAGCATGATTGGCTGCTGATTTCTTTACTGATGAAACAAAGAATTTGCAGGACGCCATTAAACTCATTCAGATTAGCTTGTTTCATCAGCCCACATGGATTTAGACACAAAGGCAACATCAGTAAAAACCATGATCAGTCCTTGTATGATTGGCTTATTGCGGATCACGAGGATGTGATGAGTGCAATAACAAAATTAGGGAGTGTAGTGAGTGTACTGTAATGTCCACTCATCAGAGCCCAACACACTAAACTGACCAGAAGTGTCAAAGGCCACAGGAGAAATGAAACATGAAATATGTGTTTGGTCCACAATATTGGTAAACTCAGAAATAAACTCTGGTATTCAATACATTTCAAGAAAATGCTGCTGTATTCAGTTTCATCATTTCAAATGACTTCCACTTTCTTGTGTTTTCATTCTGTTAAACTGCTGTGAATGAAAGTCAACAGTTCCTGAAGGAGCATTCTGAAGGTGAAACCTGCAGCAAGCACACAGCAGGTTGGCTTTTATTGATGGCAGCAAACAGCAGAGAGAAAAGTTGAAGTTGACTTTGTACTGTTGGAATGAATGCTGTGGAGATGTATATTATACTGAATTTATGAAGGTAAACGTTTTTTTGTAAAAATATCAAAGACTTGTGCCAAGCAAACAATGATTGAATACAAAGATAAACATATCTTTGAAAGCACTTTAGTGAAGAAAAATTAAAATGTGCTTCATTTGTTCTACAGAACTAAAATAAAAACATGCATGAATAAAAAAAAAAGTAATTTCTATAAAAAGATCAGAGAAACAAAGACTGTTCTGTTGGCAGTATAGCAGCTTGTCAACAGAATCCCTTTTATAGAAAAGACGCTGAACACAACGTGAGTGTCGCTCCAGTGTTGATAAAAGATCAGCAGCACTTCACAGGCTGGATGCTGCTCCTTAAAGGCTACATGCTGAATACAGAAGAAACCAAAGTGTTTCGAACCGATGAACTGTCATCACCAACATAATGTTCAGTCAGTGTGGAATGTTGGTTAACATAAAGCACACCACAGAATGTCAGAGCAAACTTTTGCTCATGAGCTCGCACAAAACAACTATTTTTACTTTTCTTTTCTACTTTTCTAGAATTCTAGTTTACATCTTTGAATAGCAGGCATTTATCATATAATATTATAATAGGATTCTTGCCACGTTACTGCCACCAGCTGCCAATGAGTAGAGGGCAGGAGTATTTATCACGCTTATGGTCAAACACTCCACAAGTTACCTGTAAGGGAGAGAAATGAAGCTAACTTTCATCAACACTGGATAAACATTTAATGACCATTCTGATTTTCCTCACATAAGATCAGAATCTGGTCTGGACCCGGTGTGAAAGCCTTGCTTCCAGGCAGCCGGGTTTGGCGTGATCCAGACTTTTATCTGCAGTGGAGATGAAACTTGTACCGATTCTTGAATCTGACTCAGTGAGAAGGCAAAAGAGCATATTTTAAAAAAAATGACACCATCCACTGATTGTTGTGTCCAGCTCAGTTACCTGCTGACAAAGCTGCTCCTGTCCCATGTGAGGTCAAACCACTGCTGGTGGACACTGTCTTTAGTGAGACAAAAGCTTCTCTTATAAATATGCAACTAGACAACAACGTTAAAAATACTTTGTGTCCTTTCTTCACAGTGATTGGCTGGTCAGACCAGTGGCAGGAGGGACTGACTGAGATGTTTGTGTTCACACATTGTGATGCTCTTTCAAATTCGACTCAACAGGTGGACTTCAGCTGGGAGCGACTGGCAGGTTCACAGTGATGTCAGATCCTGGACCTCCAGCAGCATGGCATCCTGCTCTGTCCTCAGCTGGTCTCGGACCTGGAGGCGACCCACCAGCTCTGAGCTCAGGTCTGAAAAAACCCCCCAAAAAACACAGCATGAACGGGTGGTTCAAACAGTTACATGATGCAGTGAAACTATGTAGCAGTTGGGCGGTGTTTGGCTCAGTTGGTAGAGCAGCCACCCCACGTACGAAGGCTCAGTCCTTGCTGTGAAAGACCAGGGTTCAAATCCAACCTGTGGCTCTTTCCCACATGTCATTCCCCATCTCTCTGTCCCCACACATGCCTGTCACTCTTCAGCTGTCTCTGTCAAATAAAACTTAAAAAAAAAAAGCCAAAAAATATCTTACAAAACAAAGTAATGCAGTGTAACAAACCCCAAAAACAATTAAACATAACTGAGCATTGGAAGGGTTTTCTACTAAACCTTCAATATTTGAATAAATATTAACATAAATAAACAAAACATAGGATATGCTGTTGACCCGCTATGCTTCCTTAGATCCTCTGCCCCCCCAGACCTGGTGATTTAACCACAGTTATGTTGTAATTATTGAATGAATGTAGGTGAGTACCTTGTATGGCCTGGCTGAGAGACATGGAGAGAGCTTTTAGGTCCTTAATACTGAAGTTTTGTAAATCACTGCGCTCCAAATGTCTTCTCTGGACTACAGGAGGACTACATGCTGCAGGCTGGAGAGAGAGGAGAGGAGAGCAGAGAACAGGAATGATAAAATGTATTTAGGTGTAAAGGACGCTGCAGTAAGATTAAAGGTTTGACTCACAAGCGTTTTGTGGTCTGTTCTCAGTCGGTCTCGTAGGTTCCTCAGAGTGTTCCTGAGGCCTCTGGATTTGGACTTCTCTGGCTTGGCAGGAGGCTGAGGGTTCTTGTGGACCTGGACAGTCCCTCTCTTCATCAGCAGGGGTGACCAGTAAGAAGAACATGGAGAAGAAAGAGATGAATTAAGAAGAGGAGGATATGACCTGTTGGTATTTCTTACACTCTTCCTCCTCTGACTGTTTGACATCTCATCTCATATCAGACTGCACATGCTGTCAGTGTTAGTAGTTACTCGTGTGTTGCTGATTTCCTTCTTGCTGACCTCTCCCTCCTTCTTCTCCTCCTCTTCTTCACTTTCACTGTTGTTGATAAAGCAGAGCTGAAGGTTCATCTGTGTCTGCAGGCTGAAGGACACACAGAGAGACAGTTAAACAGACTCCATGTGCTGGATTTACACTGAATGTCGTTTGGTGGCTCACAATGACCAAACATGAGCTCATCAGGAACAAGTAGAACGTAAAATAAGTGAAGTGATGAAGTGAATCTGTTAAATAGTTGGAGGTGATGTGGATTAAAGCCCATCATGTTTTTAGGTCACATCTGTCAATAGAACCAGATTAGATGATGGTGAGCTGTCCGCTTTACACCAAGACTCATTTGTGACTGGAGTAGAAGCACCTCAACACATCACATCAATTTTTTGTCCCATATCTGTGCAATTAAGCTGAATCTTATTAATAAAGCCAGACCTGCAGCTACGCTTTGGCAGGTTGAGAACTAACTCCAACCTGCCAAAGTGTAGTTATGATAATCGATTGTTAGTATTAAACTTTTACTTAATTAACCAATAAAAAGTAAAACAGGGATTTTAAACTTTATCTGATCCAATGCTCCAGGTAGTTAACAAGTATCTCATTTAACAAGGTCATACAATAATTAACATTCAATTCATCATCATCATCTGCAACCGCTCACCCTCATCAGGGTCAGCAGGGGTCTGTCCCGGGCTTGGACGGGGTAAAAAAATGCCATCTCATCGTACGGCCTTCTTTCTGTTATTTGTCATTTCCCTCTTCAATAATAGAGACAAACAAGCATCCACACTCACATTCACACATGTGGGTGATTTAGAGTCACCAATGAACCCATTAAGTGCATGTGATTGGACTGTGAGAGGAAGCCTGGTGAGAACATGAACACAGATCCCAGCTCCAGCTGAGGTTTGAACCAGGAACCCTTCTTGCTGTAAGGCGACAATGCTAACCACTGCACCATTGTGCCGCTCTAAAGTAGTAAAACTGTGACTTCAAATGGTGACTTAAGACTCATTTTCTGGTAATGTATTCAAATAAAATCACCACCTGCATACAAGAGGCTCCTACAGCAGTAACACAAGCTAGTTTTTATATAATTTGAATTCTGCACCACATAATATCGCTCTGTGGTCGTCAGTGGACGGTACAGGAGGAGGAGCAAGACGGAGACTGTGCACTAGTTAATCAGTTCTAAAATGATTGTATACTTGAATCAATTTATAAACATGTATTTGCACTGTTGAGCACATCTATCAAAGGAATGGGTGTGTCTGGATTTCCAAGAATACACAATGAAACCATAGACTCTGCTGTTAATGTCATTTCAATACAGATTATTTGTCATATCTCTCTTCAATAATATATTTAATGTAAATGCTTCATCCACTGTATACTCTGTAGTCACACACCATACTGCAAAAAATACACATTCAGAATGTTACTAAGTGAAGTCATTGACCCTTTTATCCATCCTGCTGCTTGTAGTCCAGAAAAAGTGGAAGAACAGTACTTTGACCCATCAGGAGGGTTCAGGTGTTCCTCCTCCTCTAGTGCACTGAGCAAAAGATACATACCAAATGACATCACACACAATGTCATGCTCATAAGTAATAGCAGTCATGAGACGTGTGTGTGTGTACCGGGAGGTGAGTGCCAGCACATGGCTGTTGCAGGCGTCGTCTCCGTCGTCCCAGCTCTCTGCTCTCCTCCCTCTCTCCTCTGTCCAGCTCACCGGAGCTCTGCCTCGCTCCAGAGAAGCTCCACTCTGAACAAACACAGCAGAAACACACACACAAACACATTTATATGAATACAGATTTTTTTTGCTTTGCTTTGAAGTGACTCTAATGTAAAAGCCTGACTTGATGTGAGCTGAGGTCAGGGCCAGGGTTTGACCCTCGTCACTCAGCTGCTCACACTGGTATAAGATAGACGTTCTGAACTTGACCTCTTTGAAGTGACATTATGCAACTTTTATACTATAAATAACAGCTCGACTATCAGGCTACACAACGTGCTACACCTGTCGTACTTTGGAACTTGCTGTGCTCCACATCACAAAGTCTCACAGCAACAACTATTTCACTGATTTTGGTGAAGCTGGATTAGATTTTATTTTCTGAAGTCTTACAGTCTTTACAGATATACATGTTGCTAAAGTGAGTTAACCGCTCAGTCCATGCTGTCCAGTCCAAAGCAGCATTAGAGTGCTGGTGTCTACAGGTTAGTAAAGGATCTTTGGATCACCAAGAGGACGTTTTCAGTACAGAATGAGAAGCTTGAATGAGATAGAATGACACCCTCTGTCCTTAGACCCTCGGTTCCAGTGAGGAAAAACTTGCCCACAAAAACCTTTAACAGGGAAAAAAGGTGGAAGAAACCTCAGGAAGAGCCACAGAGGAGGGATCCCTCTCCCAGGACGGACAGACGTGCAAT
>NW_020857180.1:41999-47601 GCF_000972845.2 Larimichthys crocea
AATTCAGCTAACGTGTTTTAGACTTGTCCAAAGTATTGATTCTTTGATCATTTTTTGATAACGCGTTTGAAATTAATCATAGTGGACTGATGTGGGCGGCTGTGGCTCAGGATGCGAGTCGTCCACTAATCTGATGATCGGTGGTTCGATCCCCGACTCCTCCAGTCTGCATGTCGAATCAACATACTGAACCCCAAATTGCTCCTGAAGGCTGCGCCATCGCTGTATGAATGTGTGTGTATGTGTGTGTATGTAGTGTAAAAGCGCTCTGAGGGGTCAGATGACTAGAAAAGAGATATATAAAGTTACACAGTTACAGTTACTGTACGTTATCATGCCAACCACACAGACTATGACCTCTGACCTTTTCCTTCTTCTCTTTTTTCTCCTCTTCTTGCTTCTCCAGCTCAGCGATGCGCAGGCTCAGTGCCTCCCAGTGCATGATGGGAAGGCCCAGGCTGTCCTCGCCGTAGCCTTCCTGCCACACCAGCGCCGCACCATCGGAACCTTCGTCCTCCTCCTCTTCATTGTCAGCATCGTCATCACTCCTCCTGTCGTCTTCTGCCTCATTACTCTCCTTCTCCTCTCGCTGCTGCATTTGTCTCTCCTTCTCTCCTTCCATCTCTGCAGGACACACAAGCTTGTGTATTATTATTACAATCACAGTGGGATTATCCTGTCTATCTGTGTCTGGATCATATTTTATGGAGGAAATGTTTTCTGGTTTTCCCTCTGATGTCCTCCGGCTGCTCCGCCTCAACTCTCTGTGATTTACAGAGTTTATGATGGACAGTGAAGTAAACTGCTGACAACTGTAGCTGCTGTTAGCTCCTGTTAGGTCATGTTTGTTAGCCAGGCTGCCTGGACTGTGAACTCAGAGCACCGGGGGAGTGCTGATGGGGAGCGGAGCTTGTGTCAATTAAGCAGACAATGTAACTGGGCTCAGCAACTTCTATCTGCATAGCTAAAGGCGAAGACACTGAAGAGGATGTTGATAAAGGAAGCTAAGGAGAGAGTGAACGAGTAAGAACTGGAAAATAATGTAAATGTGGGACTGACTTTTAGTGGATGGTGAGAGCTTGGTGAAATAAAAGGCTGAAAGACAGACGCCGAGCTGGGCTGACTGCTGCTGGACTAGTCAGTGATATTAGCTGCTGCTGGGTCTGGTTCTGGTTCTGGGCTGACTGCTGCTGGACTAGTCAGTAATATTAGCTGCTGCTGGGTCTGGTCCTGGTTCTGGGCTGACTGCTGCTGGACTAGTCAGTGATATCAGCTGCTGCTGGGTCTGGTTCTGGTTCTGGGCTGACTGCTGCTGGACTAGTCAGTAATATTAGCTGCTGCTGGGTCTGCTGCTGGGGACCTGGTTGATGATTGACTATTAGCAAAGTTGTTGACTCTTTTTGATCAGAAGTAATGTCATCAGAACAAATACTCGAGTACAGCTGAACATATTTACCACAGTGGGATTACACTCTGAACCTGGAGGCAACAAATCACAACATCTGATGTCTGAACACACCTCGCTAAGAGTTTAAGAGTTTAGATAGAACATATGAAGAAAACAGCTCATAGTGACATTGTTTGTTTTAGTATTAGCAATGAAATGTATGAACTGTATTAAAAAACAATATTTAATACGCTGAGCACTGAAGGCACCAGCATGTTGCATTTAGAGGCACCTGGCAGTGTAGCTGCTCACCCTCCCCTCACAACTACATCAGATTCTTATTAGCAGGTGATTATACAATGAAAACAGACTTATGAATATTATATTCTATGTCTGCCAAATTGTGTAAACAGAGCCCGTTATCCAGCTCTTAAGACTTTCGTTTATTGGTATTGATTATTAAAGATGATTTCATCTTTAATAATCAATCAAGGGTCAGAGAGAGTTCTGGTTCTGGTTGGGGGACTTGGACTCATGCCCTCACTAGTTTTTGAGCTCTTCACTCCGGCCCTGCCCAAAGTCAGACCAACGAGTTGGATTTCCAACTTTGGACCGTCTATCTCTGTCGGAACCACGCAGAACATGTGTGCTATCACAGCGTACTGTCTTTAGTGGTTACAAAAGTGACTTACCACTTTGTCTCAGCTCAGCTCAGCACGGCTCAGCACGGCTTAGCTCTGTTTGTCACAGACCTAGTTGTATTTTGCCACATAGTTCGTTCGGCTCCTTCCTCGGCTCCTCCTTATCTTCCCTTCACCTCCCTCCGTCTTCTGAAGTCAAGCAGCCCGGAGCAGCGCAGAGTGTGTCCGCTCACAGCGCACTCGACTCGGCCTGCTTTCTCACTGATAGACCGCAGGACATCTTTGTCTCCGTGGCTGTTCGCCTGCCACACATCCACTCAGCCTCGGTCCAAACATACAAAGGAATCGAACTTGAGGAATTTCGCACAGGAACAAGTTGGAAAGTGAAAAATTCAGATGAACCACTTCCTGTCACTGCCTTCAAAATAAAAGTCTCCTTTCTACAGCTACGGCTGTTAGCTAGCTGACGCAGCAATCTCGTGAGCTGCGCGCGGGCGCGTATGTAATATGTAGGCTAAATATTAAAACGAGACAGACAAACACAGAAACGTTGAACCCTAAACACACTCTTTAGTTTTTTTCCAGACGTCAGTCGCAGCGTGTTTCCGGTCAAACCGGATCTGAGCCGTGTTAGCTTGACGGAGGTGTCCTATTTCACTCGCTCCTTGCGATGTCTGTTCAAACTACAGGTGATCTCACACGCACACACACACACACACACACACACACACACAGTGTGAAGGCTGCTTCATTGCGTCACTGTGTGACGTTTCAAAAAGTTACTCTGGCGTTTCTTTACTTCTGTGTCACCAACAAGTTCTCACAGGCAGGTGAAAAGTGGTGACATGCGCAGGAGCGTCGAAGCCGTCTGTCACGTGATTAAAGTGTGACTGATGTTCACAGAGAATACGTTCATTCAGGTTTATGACAATCAATAAACTGAAATAATCAATTCTGTTTTCTTTAATAAAAAAAAGATTCACAGCTGCGTTGCCATGGAAACTTCACTCCGTACATTCCTCACATTCAGATTGCTGGACTGTTTATCAGCCCACAAATGAGAAGTGAAGATGACGTCATTTGTTCAGGAGCTGAATTCTGTGTGGCCCAATCACAGCTTGTCAAATTCGGATTTGTTTAGGTGGAAAGGGCTGTCACTTTATTCAGCACAGACTCTCGTTTCATTTGTCTTCTCCTGTGTGCTGTTTGGACAGTCATTTATGTCCATGAAGGACACTCATCTGGGTGTTTGAGCAGACTAAAGTTGAAAAAGCATCTGTAGGGTTGATTATTAAACTGTGAGCAGAACATTCAGATTCTGCTGGATTGTCACTGTGTTCATGCTTCTCCATATGTTGTTTTATTGTCTGTGTGGATTGATGGAGGTTTCAAACATAGTTCACTCCAGCGTGTAAGATTTAAGAGTATGTACTGGCAGCATTAGAATACAATATTTATTAGTATGTTTCCAATAATGTATAATCACCTGAAAATAAGAATCGGTGTGTTTTCATTGCCCTTTGTATCTACAGTGAGAGGCAACAGACAAAACAAACACTGATCTAGATATGGACTTTTGCTTTTAATATGAATTTTGCAGACAGAGTTTTTCACACACTCCTTTAGAAAAGTGTTTGGATCAAGTCAATATGATCCAAAAAGGATCAGAGGTGCTAATCAGAATCTGAATCAGAAATAGTTTAATAATCTCAGGGAGAAATTATTATTAGATACTTGTTCTGACACTTACCGGGCTGAACAGTACAGAACAGATTGAGTATAGAATTTAGAGTTAACCCAACTGTAGCCGCTTGCTGGCTGTTTTCGCTCATACCATTCTGCATGGAATTTTTTTAATGATTATCTGTGGAAAGTTCATCAAACAGTGTGAACATAATGGGAGACAGAACGTGTCATCATCAAATCATCTCTGCAGTTATCTCAAAGGAGAATTCAGAACCAGGTTATTGACTGAAGGAACCACAAAGCCTTCAGTGACGATGTCATTCCTAAAAACTGGATAGGTATTTGTTGTTATTACAGTGACAGTTAATATTCCAGATGGCAGTGAGCAGAATGATGTGTGCAGTGTGTTCTACAACGAAGAGACACCAGGTGGCAGTATTAAACCACTCCAAGTTTGTTTCTCAGTTTTCTCTCAGGTGTCCATCAGGATGTACAAAACCAGTTCATTATTAATGACAAAAAACTGAATCATGGTTTCATAATTATTACTTTATCATCTCCTCATATTGACTTCCTGTGAGGATTTCCATCGTCAGTTTTCTTGTATGAACGTAGGAATGACTGTAATGTAAAGTCAGACTAATACAGAATGTGTCCAGGTCATTCCATCGTTTCACACACTGAGTTCTGTATAATTTCATGTCAGGGCCGCTGTGGCTTGGAGGTAGAGTGGGTCGTCCACTAATCAGATGATCTGTGGTTCAATCGCTGGTTCCTTCAGTCTGCATGTCGAAGTGTCCTTGGGCAAGATACTCAACCCCAAATTGTGCTGTGCTATGCGTATGAATGCTTAGCTCCTCAAACTGATGAGCAGTTGGCACCTTGCATGGTTGCCAGTGCCATCAGTGTATGAATGTGTGTGAATGGGTGAATGAGATATGTGTTTCAAAGACTAGAAAGGAACTATATTAGTACAGTCCATTTACCATTACTGTTTGTTTATATCTTGATAAAATGACCACGTAATGCTCTGAATATACGTGACCCCTGTAACACACTGTTACAGGGTCAGAAAGTTTTTGTCTCTTGGTGTGGATGGAGTAGCTGATGGTGCATGCAGAGACTCAGTCAAAGCCAGAGGTGGACAGAAGCAGCAGGATGTCTTTATTTCTGTTGCTATAGCTTAACCAATTCAGCATTCATGATACACAGAGACATACTGGGAAGCTACAGAAGCCTTTAACACTTACAGT
This sequence comes from Larimichthys crocea, assembly GCF_000972845.2. Lineage (NCBI taxonomy): Eukaryota > Metazoa > Chordata > Actinopteri > Sciaenidae > Larimichthys > Larimichthys crocea. The sequence continues at coordinate 46,967 of NW_020857180.1, forward strand.
ACTAGTGAGTGGAACAAACAACGATGAGGCAGAGGACTGAAACAAAGTCAAACAAACAGAAAACGATTTATGGCACTCATTTTTAGTTTACACTCAGAATAATATTGCTTTTAAAACACAACCTCTATCCATCATCATTGTTGTTTTATCACGTTATATTTTCACTGCATTTAAATATCAAATATATTCCTTTACTGATGTATTTACGTTATTGCTAACATCAAACATACCTAACATTAGAGATATACTTACTTTGATAATAGTTTCGTTCAAAAGTACAAATTTTACAGAAAATAACAGTCCAAGTTTGGGAGGTTATACTGGGGACGGGGTTAACTTCAGGACATGCATAAGGAGGGCAAGAGAAGGAGGTGGGGCTTAAGCAGGGTCTCCCATTAGATGAGAGGAGCTAACACTCACACAGCCAGTCACACATGCATTCTTCACTGGTATTTTAGACATCAGGTACAATCCTTTATTCATATTTAGTTCTTTTAAAGCTAGACTACACTACTCCGGTCCATAAATAGAAGCTTTACATGCCAACAGAAACGCCATCAGCCAATCACAGCGCTGATTTACTTCCCTCCCAGTGTTTAAATAAAAATGGCTGAGGTTCACAGACAGGTACACAC
>NW_020857181.1:0-1057 GCF_000972845.2 Larimichthys crocea
TAAAAATGACTGGGAGAGTATCAGGAGAGCTCAACAGGGTCAGACAACGCAAAACGGAGCCCAAGACCGATAACGTGACAACGACGTGACAACTAGCACTGGGATGCCCTATATGACACGTGGATACGAGCCGGCAAGAAGATGGTGTGGCCCCCACGGAGTGGGACGTAACTAGCAAAAATAGGTGAAACAAGCAACAAAAAGAGGAGCAGAGAAGTCCAAAAGCTGAGAGCTAGAAACCAAAAGATAATAGCCAAAAAGAGGGCTGGGGGAGATAGAGGTGTTACCGAGGGCTAACGCTTAGCAGTCAACCCAATAACGAAGCCAAATAGCCCCTACCAACAAAAAAGTTGGTGGCTCTGTCCGGAAAATCAACTGTAAAGTTGAAACAGACCTTAACGAGTAACCAGACAAATTAGAGCTTAACTAATTGGACTTTCATTGGGCTTAAGGACCAGGTACAAACGGACAAAGGACACGGGCCATGGCAACATAAAGGTAAGCAGAAACTTGATCTGCATTGACCACCACTAAATTGAAACGTGTCCTAAGTCTCAGTAGTAACTTGTCTATAAATTAAGAGATGTGAGTTTGAGAAAACAAAGGCATCAAACTGTGATGTTTTAAGAGAAAAAAAAAAAAAAAAAAAAGCCAAAGTCTGTGAGTGAAGATAGCAAGACCAGTATTAGGAACCTGTGAGCATCTGTCACAAGACCAGAGCTTTGAGTACACAGGCTGTGAGTCCTCTGGATAGCAAGACCAGTAATTAGCCAAAAAAAACTGTGAGCGTCCATTGACAAGACCAGTGTCCTCAAGTGTGGCAACTCCCACAATATTCTGACGAGGTATTGTTTTAGCTGGGTTGGAGACCCGGGGAGCTGAGGACCCCCGAAGTTAGCCAAAGTCTGTGAGTTGAAGATAGCGAGACCAGTATTAGGAACCTGTGAGCATCTATCAACAAGACCAGAACTTTGAGGTAAAATAAGAGTCCTCTGGATAGCAAGACCAGTAATTAGACAAAACCTGTGAGCATCCATTGAATCTTAAAGTGTATTTG
>NW_020857182.1:0-1189 GCF_000972845.2 Larimichthys crocea
ATAATTACCGGTCCTTCTTTTTTTTATAGATGGAAAGCTCGACCTGTCCTGGCTGCCTTACTTCTACATCTGTATCAGCGCGGTTCTTCTGGTCGCCACATTCTCAGTGTTAACCCTCCTGAGATTTTATGGCTGGAGACGTAAGAACGTTAATATTAATTCACAGTCTAAATTAAATTTGGCAACATTTTAAATCTTACCAACTAACAACGGAGCGTTTGTTTTATGTCTCCTTCACAGGAATACTGAGCTTCAACCACAATAAGGGGAAGGTAATGTACTGCAGTGTCTTACTTACAGGAATAGTCAAACATTTTGTTTTCTTGCTGAGAGTTGGAGGAGGATTGATACCACTCTCATGTTTAGACGACAACAGCCATTCAGCCTAGCTTAGCATTTCTGAAGTCCACTAATTCACATTTTATATTTACATCTGTTTAATCCGGACACGTTTTGATTTTAGAAGGGGCTATGTGCCAAATCATGATTGACTGATGTCGCCCTGAGGTTTGCTGGTAACTGTGATCGTTACAGGAAGTTGGCATCCGTTGGCAAGAGTTGGCGTAGCTCACCGCCTTGTAAAACCACAGTGTGTTGTTTTTACACCTTGGTTTTATTACGCACAGGACTATATTACACCCTGTGTTACACCTTCATTTAGATTAAATTAAACACCCACCCCATGGTATTCCTTAACTCCTTAACACAAAACTTGTCCCTTGCAACAGTGTTAGTCTACTTCTGAAGGCAATAACACACAGGATTCATCAGGATTGGCAGCAGAATGAACTCGAGTCACCCATTGATAGACTGAACTCTCTGGGCTTTTTCTTATACACTCTTATGCAAATTTCATATGTCCTGTCTGTTTTTATCAAACTTTCTCTGTGACGTCATGGCGTAATTTTCCACTCAGGTGGACCCTCAGGGCTGACCCATGTTTTGGGGATTTTCCATTCTTAATGGTGTCTAGTCTCACACCTACTGCTCTTGGTCTATTGAGGCCAAGATGTTTTCTTTTCTTTCTTTTTTATTTTATTCTTCACTGGATGACACCATTAGATTCTGTCATATTATTTTTTAAAAACTCTCTCTGTCACAGATCTTTCCAATTGTATTTTTTTAAAAGTTTAATACATTTCATACTGTTACATGTCATCACATGTTTATATGGTTCATGGTTATGGTT
>NW_020857183.1:0-561 GCF_000972845.2 Larimichthys crocea
TACTGTATGAAATAGTTCTGTTACAGTAAACTGTAATTTAAGAAACAAACATTGTAGCAGAAAAAGCCTTTAAAATATGTCCTAAATCATATATAGGTAAAGTCATTTTCTGTTTTATTCCTGGTCATCCTGCATTGATTTCTTTACAAAGTTATGTTCACAGACTCATCCTGCATTGATTTCTTTACAAAGTTATGTTCACAGACTTTTTGAAATTCTCATAATCTGATTTCTGTGATCAAAATTGTGATCATCTTCTTAATCCCCTGATTTTTGCTGGTTTTCTCAGAAATGTTGGATCTGCAGGAATGCTTTAATCTTCAACCTTTTTTTTCACCTTTTAACCTGTTTATATACTGGTTTATTAGCCTATATGTGTTTATGATTTAAAAAAGGTCATGAATAATTATTATTGGTTATTAAATGCCAAGATAATTTCAAAATGATCTGCACCCTCACAGTCACAATTATTTTGGTGAAAATTGTCAATAATTATGACAAAAAACTGGCGGACCCCCTGCAGTACCTCTGCAGACTCTGTAAGTTTCGTCTTAAAACTGA
>NW_020857184.1:0-985 GCF_000972845.2 Larimichthys crocea
AAATATTCTTATTCTCAGGTGATTATACATGCATGAAAACATAGTTATGGATATTAGATTTCATGTCTGTCTTATTCTGAAAATAAAGGCCCCAAATAAGAGAATAAGAGCATTAATAAGGACATATGATGCTGCACTTAAAATTATGTTACATCCCTCTCACATTGTTTTTAGCCTCAGCTCCATAAAACAAGAGTTTGTGTTTTAAATAAAGTTTCTATCATCTCATGAGTCTCAAACATTGTAGCTGATGACCTGTAACCTGATGAAGGCTGAACAAAGCCATCAGAGCTTGGACTGACGCACTTACTCACAACTTTGAATCTGATCTCAGGAATGTGTTTATCCAGCAGACAGGAAGCAGGAAGACCACACACACGTTTACTTGCAGAATTTACTTTGAAGTCCATCACAATTATTAATAATGATTACTGTTAATATTCAGGAAATAACGACGACTCACTGCAAACATGAAACCAACCATCGTAAAACTGAACATGTGACCGAATGCAAAACATGAAACATGGACTGATGGTAGAGAGTCAGCATCACCATGACAACCATCATCATCATCAGCATGACAACCACAACCATCAGCATCATCACCATGACAACCACAACCATCAGCATCACCATGACAACCATCATCATCATCACCATGACAACCATCATCACTGTTGTTCTACAGTCACACTCACCTTCACTGGTGAAATCTTCAGGTTATTATTAGTACACATGTATGGAAACATCTTGTCAGTGAAAGTGTGTGTGAAGGTGTGTATGTGTGTGTTAGCATCAGGATCAGAGAACGACAGTTTTCCTCTGTTCATGTCCAGATTCACTCTGATCCTCTGGAGCTTCTTCTGGACTCGGAGAGCAGTGAGTGGATCTGATGGGGAGCGTGTGAAGTATTCACCTGAATATAAACATATTCCCCATACTTCAGACCATATGTTTCTCTTCCTCTGGACAGACTCTGCTAACA
>NW_020857185.1:0-715 GCF_000972845.2 Larimichthys crocea
GGGCATACCATGTGTCAAGGTTGAACCCTTACAGTATAACAGCAGGGGCCGCTGTGCGTGCAACCTGAGGCTGTTTTGTATTTTTTCCATCTTTTCATCCTCTCTTCTTCAGAAACACCCTGATCACATTCACCCAGTTACACAATCACACCTGGAAGCTGCCCAGTACAACACGGTCTGATCCGCAGCCCACTGAGCAGCTCTATTAGAGTGCTTTGGGTTAACGGCCTTGTTCAAGGACACCTCAGTGGTGGTAATGATGGAGGGGTAAGTGCTGCCTTCCACTTCCCCCACCCAGATTTATTCTGCCAGTTGGGGGTGTGTGTGGGGGGACTGAACCAACAAACCTGCAGTCTCAAGCTTGCTTCAGGAATTCACTGCATGTCCCCTGCCTTTCCTGTCTCTCTAATAACCTGTTAAAAAAAAGTTAAATTAAATTATTATTACTAAGTCAACCACTATAAATAAAACCATACTTTTGTGTAGACATACATGGTCTTTTTTTTAAATGAAATGTCTCAATAACTATTGGATGGATCACCATCAAAGTGGCTCATGTTCCCATAAATATGAACTCATTTAATTTAGCGCCATCATCATATCCATTCTTTGCTTTATGACGAAATACTTCCAAGAATAGAGTGACGCCTGTGAGCTACTTCAGGCAGACACTGCATATACATGTGGCATGCCTTCCACTCCACAATCATCCAAA
>NW_020857186.1:0-924 GCF_000972845.2 Larimichthys crocea
ATTTACACTAAGACATACATCACCTCAGTGTTTATCAAAGTATTCACCTCTAAGTTCTTCTGTGTAACATCCAGCTCAGTTACGAAAGAACAAGACCAGCAAAGGAAAAAAAAATGAACATTTCATCGTTTACTTTCAACTTCATGTTCAAAAAGTTACATAGTATTTTAACAATTAAAATGTGCTAAAGCACAGCGTTCTAAACTTCTAAAAGCCGCTTCGGACAAATACAGAACATTTCAATGAGCATTAAAAAAAGAAACCTGTATATGTATAATAAAAAGTGTAAAACACCTACACATTAAAAATCATTAAACATCACCATTAATGAAAATAAAATGGAACAGAAAATGTACAAAATTCTGTGGGAACACAGAAAGAGGAGGAGGAGGAGGAGGAGTGTGTTTGAATGGGAGCAAAGGTTGGTTTAATCGAACATGTCGTCATCGTCGTCGTCTTCCTCGTTGTCTGACTCAACAAAGTACTTCACCTCCTTCTTGGCCCGGCCCGGCCTGTCACGGGACTGAGTGTTCATCGCACTCAGGCTGTTGCTGTCGTCGTCTTCATCGTCGGATGGAGGTTTCTGTGGTTTCTGCACAGGAAAAAGATAAAAACGCTTATTATGGTAAACACAGGTTGTTGTTGGAAGATTTCTGAACTGGTTGCAACCCCTCGGCTCACCCTCGCCTTCCAAATGTGAAAGGGAAACTATGAGGGTGTGAGAGGAATCACGGCGTCCGTAAAGCCCCAACAAAAATGTAATGATTCTTATTTCCAGGTGATTATACATTAGTAAAAACATAGTTATGCATATTATATTCCCCTAAATCTGACACACTGGATCTTTAACTGATTTATTTTAAGATGATTGTGTGTTAGAAAATCTTAATCTAATAAGTAACTGGTAACTAAAGACGTCTCAAA
>NW_020857187.1:0-6165 GCF_000972845.2 Larimichthys crocea
TGCTGTTAGCTCAGTCTGTTAGCATCAGCGGGGCAGTGTTAATAGTGAAGAGGAGGTTTTTTAGCCGGGGATCGGGAGCTGGTGTCGTGGCAGAACTGGAGCTAGGCGAGTGGACAGTGTTACCTTCACTGCCTCCATCAGTTTGTGTCCGTCTGCTAACTTTGAAGAGGATCGAGGTGAGGCGAGCAGGACCGGGTTTGGCTTCATGCTGGTTCTGCTGTCTGCTCTCTGGGTCAGAACCTCACAGTGAAACGAGGACATGGACCACATGACATCATCGCGTGATGAACTGATGAACTCTCTGCCCCGTCAAATTAAAAGCACAGAGTTAAACTGTGAGTTTAATGTGGAAAATGACGCGGAGCTCAGATTTCCAGACAGGAAGTGAACGCAGCGAGGCTAAAGTGCAGGGACAGACATGAGCGTGTCTTCATGACTCAGCCGTGTGCGTCTCAACACGCGTGTTCTGCTGCGAGGCGTTCACAGCCCACTGGAATCTGCAGCTTCAGAGAGAGTCGGTCACGTTCCTCCACTGACCCCTAACTGTTCCCATCATGCCCCGGGGCTCGACCTGCAGGCCGAGATCCAGAGAGGAGACACAGAGACATCAAGTCTTCCTGCTGCTCCTGCTCCTCCTCCTGCTCCTCCTCCTCCTGCTCCTTCCTGCCCTGCGCCTGCCTTCCGCTCTCGCTCCTGCTCCTCCTGCTCCTCCTGCTCTTCCTGCTCTCCCTGCTCACTCTGCTCCTGCTCCTGTCCTCCTCCTCCTGCTCCTCCTGCTCCTCTCTTCCTCCTGCTCCTCCTCCTCCTGCTCTTCCCTCCTTCCTGCTCCATCCTGCTCCGCTCCCTTCTCTCCTGCTCCTGCCCTCTGCTCCTCTCTGGCTCCTCCTCCTCCTCCTGCCTTGCTCCTGCTCTCTCCTCCATCTCTCTCCTGCTCCTCATGCCTCCCTCCCTGCCCTGCTCCTCCGCCTCCTCCTCCTCCTCCTCCTGCTCCTGCTCCCGCCTCCTGCTCCTCCGCGCTCCTCCTCCTCCTGGCTCCTGCTCCTGCGTCCTGCTCCTGCCAGCCTCCTGCTCCTCCTCCTGCTCCTCCTGCTCTTCCTCCTCCTGCCTGCTCCTCCTCCTCCGCTCCTCCTCCTCCTGCTGCCCCTGCTCCTCCTGCTCCTCCTGCCTCTTCCTCCTCCCTCCTGTCCTCCTGCTCTGCTCCCTCCTCGCCTCCTGCTCCTGCTCCTGCTCCTCCTCCTGCCCTCCTGCTCCTCCTCTCTCCTCTCCTGCTCCTCCTGCTCTTCCTCCTCCTCCTGCTCCTGCTCCTCCTCCTGCTCCTCCTGCTCTCTCCGCTCCTCCTCCTCCCCTCCTCCTGCCACTGCTCCTGCTCCTGCCTCTGCTCCTCCTCCTCCTGCTCCTGCTCCTGCTCCTGCTCCTCCTGCCCTCCTGCCTCCGCTCCTCCTGCCTCTCTCCTCCTCCTCCTTGCTCCTGCTCCTCCTCTCCTCCTCTCTCCCTGGACCTCCTCCTGCTCTTCTCCTCCTGCTCACGCTGTGGAGAGCAGGTGGGGTCTTGTAACATGAAAGCTGATGGGCGGATGTCGTACTACAGCACTTGTTTGATAAGACTTTCTGCTGCGCTTGAAACGCCTGCATGAGTATACACCACTGCCATGTGTTTAAGCCTAGCTTAGCACAAAACTGGAAAGGCAGAGGGAGACTGTTAGCATAGCTGTCATAAAACTTTATTTACATTAAACATGTTTCATAGTCGAGAGACGCTAACGAAGCTCGGCCCGTCCGACCCAACTCTGCGAACCAGTGTGACAACCCATACAGAACTCGGCAATCGTTTATTTCAACATTTTCTGATCCATGCACATAATTCTCGTAGTTATCTGATGGTTTCTGGTTCTGGGTTTTGAAAGTGTGGTGCATTTCCTCTCCCTCCCACCGTTGACTACTGTAGTACCACGTACGCGCTTCAGAGTAGATTGTACTCGACCGGTCCGGGTCGGTCGCCTGCAGAACCTGAACTGTCCTGTTTGTTTCGAGAAGAATGTGGTTCTGCAGCGCGACCCGGCTGTCATATACCTGACAGGACCATGGACAGGATCCAACCGTACTCTGAGTCTGAACGCTAAAAAGTTAGACGTGAAGTTCAGAGTTCACGGTGAGGAACATGGTGAACTCTGCAGGAAGTCATGACAGTTATTGACCATCTCCCTGATTATTGATCCCTGATCAGATTCAAATACATATTGATCACTGATCAGTTAAGAAAGAAGACACAGACTGTATCAAGTACAGACACCTAAAGGTTGATCACTGACACAGCTCTTCCACACCTGTAGCTTGTAAACACTGGTGTGGTGTGTACGTGTGCGCATGGGAACACTTTAATCAGCTCCGCCGTCACAAGCGAGCCGGGTGGAGTTTAGGGGTAAAATAAAATAAGGGGTACGCTGTGTTGAACCCTTATGGACACCACGTCGACTGTGCTGGAAAACATTAACAAGAGCGAACGTTCATTCCACAGTAAGACCTCATGAAGCTGTTACTGTTAGAAGACATCATCTCCAACAGGTCAGTGAACAGTCCAAACAGGTGTTGGTTTGTTGAGCTGCCTCCAAGATGTTTGTGATGTTTACAGCCCACCTGTCTGAATGAACGAATATTCAAGTGTTTTCCTCCCTCGAACAGAGCGTCTAAGGGACGACGGTCTAGGAGACAGAGCGTCTATGGACAGAAGCGTTAAGGACAGAGGTCTAAGGACAGAGCGTCATAGGGCCGAGTGTCTAGGGACAGAGCGTCTAGGGACAGAGCGTCTAGGGACAGAGCGTCTAAGGCCGTAGCGTCTAGGACAGAGCCGTCTAGGGACAGACGGTCGTAGGGGACAGAGCGTCTAGGGAACAGAGCGTCTAAGGACAGAGCGTTCTAAGGGCCGAGCGTCTAAGACAGAGCGTCTAGGACAGAGCGTCTAAGGACAGGAGCGTCTAAGGGTCCGAGCCGTCTAGGGACAGAGCGTCTAGGGACAGAGCTCTGGGACGGCGTAAGGGCCGAGCGTCTAAGGAAGAGCTGCTAGGGGACAGAGCGTCTAGGGACATAGCGTCTAAAGGGCCGAGCGTTAGGGACAGGAGCGCCTAAGGGCCGAGCGTCTAGTGGACAGAAGGCGTCTAGGGACAGAGCGTCTAAGGCCGAGCGTCTAAGGGACAAGGAGCGTCTAGGGACAGAGCGTTCTAAGGGCCGAGTGTTCTAAGGACAGAGCTCTAAGGACAGAGCGTCTAGGGAAGAGCGTCCTAAGGCAGAGCGTCTAGGGACAGAGCGTCGAAGGGCGAGCGTCTAAGGGCCGAGCGTCTAGTTACAGAGTCGTCTATGGACAGACGTCTAGGGACAGAGCGTCTAAGTGGCCCGAGCGTCCTAGGGACAAAGCTAGGCCCGAGCGTCTAGACGTCCCTGGGACGACGTCTAAGGCCGACACCGCTAGGGAACGAGCTCTAGGACGAGCGTCTAAGGCCGAGCGTGAGGACAGAAGCGTCTAGGAACAGACGTCTAAGGCGAGCTCTAGGACGGCTCTAAGGACAGGCGTGCTAAGGAAGAGCATCTAAGGAAGCAGCGTCTAGGGCGGGCGTGGACACCTAGTGACAGAGCGTCTGGGAAGAGAGTCTAGTAATGTGCGGTGCGTCAAGGGCCCGAGCGTCGTAACGGCGAGACAGAGCGTCTAGGTACAACGTAGAAGCGTCTATGGGCGACGTCAGGACATCGTCTAGGCGGGTAGAGAGCCAGTACAGAGCGTCTAGGGACAGAGCGTCTAGGGACAGAGCAGTCGAGGACAGAGCGTCTAAGGGCGAGCGTCTAAGGGCCGAGCGTCGAGGGACAAGAGCGTCTAGGACAGAGCGTCTAGGGACAGAGCGTCTGGGACAGAGCGTCCACTGAACAGATTGTAAAGCCTCAGAGGAAAAATGTGTATCTGGAATTTGATTTCTTTGATTACCTGGTCTGTCCTGTCTGTCTGTCTGTCTGCCTGGTCTGTCTTCAGTAGAGAATTACCTTCAGTTTTCCTAATGGGAACTTCGTATTGGACTCGTCCGTTGTTGGGAGGCAGAGAGACGACCTGAACACTTTCGTAACTAAGAAGACGGGGCGTGAGGTGACCTGTTTACCTTAGGCTAACATGCTAACAGCTTCATGAACGGGGAAATTTACTTAAGCTTTAAAACAAACAATGCTGTCTGTGCTGCCTTCTGCTGGCTGTCGCTGCCTTCTGTCTGTCTGCCTGTTCCTGGTCTGCCTTCCTGTCGCGTCTGCTGCTGCTGTCGTGTCGCCTGTCTGTCTGCTGCCCTGTTGCTGTCTGTCCTGTCGTGTCTCCCTGCTGCCTGCCTGTCTGTCGTGCCTGTCCCTGTCTGTCGTGTCTGCGGCCTGTCGTCAGTCTGTCTGTCTTCTGTCTGCCGCTCGCCTGTCTCTGTCTGTCTGTCGTCTCTCTGCTGTCTGCTCTGTCTGTCTGTCTGCTCTGCTCTGTCTTCTGTCTCGTCTGTCATGTCTTGTCGGCCTGTCATCTCTGTTCTGTCTGGCTGTCTGTGTCTCTCTGCCTGTCCTGCCTGTCTGTCTGTCTTCTGTCTGTCGCTGTCATGTCTGCTTCGTGCCTGGCTTGGTGTCGCACTGTCTGTCGCTCTGTCTCTGTCTGTCTGCCGTGCTCTTTCTTGCGTCCGTCTGTCTCTCTCTATCGTTGTCTGCCTGCTCTCTGTGTCCTGTGCTCTGTCTACCTGCCGTCTCTGTCTCTGTCTCCTGTCTCATGTGTCGTCTGTCTCTGCTGTCTGCCTGTCTCTCTCTGTCTGTCCGTCTTCTCTGTCTCTGTCCCTGTCTCTGTCCTGTCTGTCTCTTACGCTCTCTGTCTCTCTGTCTGCCTGTCTCTTGTCCTGGTCTCTCTTCTCTCTGTCTCTGTCTGTCCTGTCTCGTGTCGCTGTCGGTCTCGTCTCGTCTCTGTTCTACCTGTCTCCGTCTCTCTGTCTCTGTCTCCTTCTCTGTCTGTCTCTGTCTGTCTGTCTCTGTCCTCTGTCTGCTGTCTCCTCTTCCCCATGCGTGTAGCCCCGTCGGCTTCAGTCTGCAACGTGGGTTAAACTGGAAACTCTGCAGTCAGTACACTGTTTTCCTGTCTTCCTAAAGTCCACGTCACATTAATGAACGGACACGTGTCCACCAAACCTTCGTTAGTAATATTGTAGTGCATGTGCCATACAGAATACCCATCATGCCATGAGTTGTTGTTGATTGCAGCTCCGTGTACTCAGAGGAGTGGCGTCCACGACGGACTGACCGCAGGACAAGAGTTCCATCAGTCCACCTACATGATTTCAGTCCACCTTAAATGCACCTGGTCACAGTAGGCAGACATGTTTACTTTTTTTAAAATGTAAAATGTTTGGTTTCATTTTTACAAACCAAAACATTTGAATGAGTTTGTCCTTTTTAACTGTTTCATCAGTATTTTTCACGGTCGTCACATTTCGTTGTCTGTTTTTGGACACAGGGTCTGTAACGTTAGAGTAAATGTACGCTCTTACTGTTGGAAGCGTCTCGTAGGACATTGTAAAGACTTCTTCAGATGTTTGTCTTCCTGGTTTTTTCCACAGTAAGGGAAGAAGCCACATCCTGATCTTGAGGACCAAGCTCTCTGTTCTTCGTTCACATCGTCACCTGGGTAAGTTATCCTCCCGTGTCTCCTTTATTCCATGCCCTCTTCCCTCCTGCCATCCTCTCCTGCAGCAGGATGACTCAGGGAAACTCGTCGTTCTGTTCTGTTCCACACTTTTCACCACCAAGGGACCGTGGGGTCCCTCAGCTGGAGGATTTCTTCTCTCTGAGTCTGGCTGCTCCTCGGTCTGTTAACCGACTTTTCAAAACTCTGAGCTTTGGAGACATTGATTTCTTCATAAAAGGCTGGCTGAGTTTCTGTTTTTTTGAGCATTCTTTGTTATAAAAATTTGATCTGAACATGTACGGTCTGAAAGTTCCACCATGAAACACAGCGTGGAGGCCGTGAAATCACTTTGATATCAAGGACAGTTATAATCTTGGTCTAGCAGCAGACAGGCTCTTGTTTGTCCTTGTGGCTCGAAAATGGCTCTACATACATGAACTGACCTCCACTTTATGATTGTTTCAATTGAAGAGATTTTAGAGGTGAAATAAT
>NW_020857188.1:0-1074 GCF_000972845.2 Larimichthys crocea
CCTCATCACCTCCCACCTGGACTACTGCAACTCCCTCCTACTTGGCCTCACCCACAAATCTCTCCATAAGCTCCAACTGATCCATTATTCAGCTGCCCGCATCATTACCAGAACCCCTTCCATCCACCACATCACTCCTGTCCTGCAATAGCTCCACTGGCTCCCGGTCAAATCCCACATCAATTACAAAATGCTTTTGCTCACATTCTTTTTGAACTGCTGTGTTAAACTGCGTCACTTCACAGCAGTTAAGTCGATACCCGGGGTTCAAGATCTTTAATCTGTAACTCTACTAGAACTTAAAATAGGTTTGATGAAACATAGACTACATAACACATTCTGAACTGTAGCCAAATAAATTTCAATACTGGCCGATCTGAAGGCAGAGAAAGAATAAAGACAGAGAGAAGACAATCAGAACGGAAGGAAGAAGGAGGGCGATAGCTGGTGGTCAGAGACAGTGAGCAAGATAGATGAGAGGAAAGAGCTTAAAAAGATGGATAGCAGCTCTTGAGTGCAAGAGTGCACATGTCTCTCATCTGCAGTTATAAAACACACACACACACACACACACACACACACACACACACACCATAGTCTATGTATATTCCTCTCACCTCATAGCCAAATAGTAAAAAAGCAACTCTCAGGTGTGGTGTTACTGGTCGTACGATGCCTTCACTTCAATCATGGATCATGCTGCTATCGGCTGCCCTTCTGTTCCCATGGTGACAGGACATCTACAACTATAGCCACTTTCCCTCCCTGCCTCTGTCTCTGCCTCTGCCTCTGTCTCTGTCTCTGTGTCTGTCTCTGTGTCTCTCTCTCTCTCTCTGTCTTTCTCTGTGTCTTTCTCTTCAGATCAGCCAGTATTGAAATTTAATTTGGCTACAGTTCAGAACGTGTTACATAGTCGATGTTTCATCAAACCTATTTTAAGTTCTAGTAGAGTTTCAAATTAAAGCTTAAAACTTAACTGCTGTGAAGTGATACAGTTTAATCCTCCATCCTTTAGACACGCTGGTTTCAAGTCTTCTTGTTCTTTATACTAAATGTCAACATTTGATTACATTT
>NW_020857189.1:0-1694 GCF_000972845.2 Larimichthys crocea
CGAACGCCACCGCAAGGTGACCACGGCACGTTCTCTGGACGTTCTCTGGACGTTCTCTGGACGTTCTCTGAACGTTCTCTGGACATTCTCTGGACGTTCTCTGAACGTTCTCTGGACGTTCTCTGGACGTTCTCTGGACGTTCTCTGGACATTCAGGTGAAGTTGCTTCACCGATCGCACAGGAAAGAAGACAAACGCTCACCTGTGTGTGTGTGTGTGTGTGTGTGTGTGTGTGTGTGTGTGTCTTTCAGATGGTGAAGTCAGTGGTGGAGTATGGAGGGAAGCGAGTCAGAGGAAGTGACCTCATCACGCCGACAGACGCCGTAGCCATCACCAAACAGTTCTTCAAAGGCCTCTCTGTACGCACACACACAGACACACACACACACACACACACACACACACTGACATCACATGACATCAGCGACCTCGTCAGTCATTAATGATGTGTAGTTTGTAAAAACGCATCTGATGACTGTGTGTGTATGTGTGTGTGTGTGTGTGTGTGTGTGTGTGTGTGTCAGGGTGTGGAGAACGTGTACACTCAGCACCAGCCTCTCCTCCATGACACTCTGGATCAGCTGATCAAAGGTCGACTGAAGGACAGTCAGTTCCCGTACCTGGGAGCGAGCAGCCTCAGAGACAGGTAACACCTGACACAGCTAACGGGAGCTAACATGAGCTAACGGGAGCTAACAGGAGCTAACATGAGCTAAACCATGAGCTAACGGGTGTAACATGAGCTAACGGGGGCTAACGGAGCTTAACGGGAGGCTAACATGAGGGCTAACGGGAGCTAACATGAGGCTAACATGAGGCTAACGGGCTAACATGATTCTACGGGGGGCTAACAGGACTAACGGGAGCTAGCATGATCAAGCGGGAGCTAACACGGAGCTAACATGAGCTAACTGGGCTAACAGGATTCTAAATGAGGGCTAACATTAGCTAACGGGGGCTAACCGGAGCGAACATGAGGCTAACGGGGGCTAACATGAGCTAAAGGGAGCTAACATGAGCTAACGGGGCTAACATGAGCTAACGTGGAGGCCAACATGAGCTTAACGGGAGGCTAAGAACCAGCTAATGAGCCTAAAGGGAGCTAAACATGAGCTAAGCGGGGGCTAACAGGAGCTAATCGGGGGCTAACAGAGCTACTTGGAGCTAACATGAGGCTAATCAGGGGGCTAACTGAGGCTAAAGGGGGCCAACTGAGCTTAACGGGAGCTAACACAGCTAAGCATGAGCGAACGGGATTACATGAGCTAACGGGGGCTACATGATTTATTTAAAAAAAAAAAATAATTGTTTTTTTAAAATAAAAAATAAAAAAAAAAAGCGGGGGCAACTGAGGGCTAACGGGGGCGAACATGAGGCTAACGTGAGCCAAACAGGAGCTAAGCGGAGCTAACATGAGCTAACGGGAGTAACATGAGGCGAACGGAGCTAACGGGGGCTATGGGCTAACATGAGCTACGGGGGGCTAATGTGGGCTAACATAGCTAACGGGGGCTATGGGGGCTAACAGGAGCTAAACGGAGCTAACACGCAGGCTAACAATGAGGCTAACGGTAGTCTAATTGGGCTAACATTACTCTAACGGTGGTCTAACAGTAGCTAACGGTGAGCTAAACAGTAGCTAACGGTATCTAACATGAGCGGCAACGGGATCTAATATATGCTAACAGGGAGGC
>NW_020857190.1:0-646 GCF_000972845.2 Larimichthys crocea
TGTCTGTCTCTGTCTGTCTGTCTCTCTCTCTGTCTGTCTCTCAGTCTGTCTCTCTGCCTGTCTCTCTGCCTGTCTGTCTTTGTCTCTTTCAGGTTATTCGCCGTGGAAACAGGCTCAGGCTTTGAGGAGTTGTTCGGGTGAAGGCAGTTGCCATAGCGACCCTCTCCCTGGGGGCTGGATTTTTTTCATGGGTGGCAGGAGGAAGCCAAAGATGGAGGAGGAGGAGGGTGATGGAGGAGGAGGGCGATGGAGGAGGAGGGCGATGGAGGAGGAGGGCGATGGAGGTGGAGGAGGGCGATGGAGGAGGAGGAGGGTGATGGAGGAGGGCGATGGAGGAGGAGGAGGGTGATGGAGGAGGAGGGTGATGGAGGAGGAGGAGGGTGATGGAGGAGGAGGAGGAGGGTGATGGAGGAGGAGGAGGGCGATGGAGGAGGAGGGTGATGGAGGAGGAGGGTGATGGAGGAGGAGGGCGATGGAGGAGGAGGGTGAAGTGTTTCCCATGGTCAGGTCAGGAAAAATAAAGTGACAGCAGCTTTTCTAAAAATATTTAGTTTCTTCACAAACCCTCAGGAGAGAGAGACAGACAGACAGACAGACAGACAGGCAGAGAGAGAGACAGACAGAGAGACAGACAGAGAGAGAGAGA
>NW_020857191.1:0-7523 GCF_000972845.2 Larimichthys crocea
AGCGAAGAAAGAAGAGCAAGCGGAGTAGAAAAAAGAATAAGAAGGAGGAGGAGGAGAGGAGGAAAGAGAAGAAGGAAAGGGGAGTAAGAAACAAGCATAGGATAGGAAGGGAGGAGGAGAAGAGAAGAAGAGGAAAAAAGCCAGGAGGAGGCGGAGAGGAGAGACGAAGAAGAAGAGGAGGAGAGAAAGGAGAAGGAGGTAGAGGAAGAAGAAGAGGAGGCGGGGAAGGAGGAGGAGGAAGGAGAAAAGCCACAGAGGAGTAGTAATAAAGAATAAGAGAGGGATGAGGAGGACGGAGGCGGAGAAGAAGGACGAAAGACGGAACACAGCCGGAGTCGGCGAGGAGCGATACGAAGCCGGCTCGGAGGAACACTGAGAAGTCTTCGCGGCGCCTCCGTAGGCAGCCGCCTCAGCCGCAGAAAGGCGCAGGAGCCTCCTCCGCCGTCCGGAGGACGTCGGACGGCGCGGCGCTCCGCATCAGCCTCAGCCTCCTCCCCCTCCGCCCGGCTTGACGTGCTGTCGTCCCCTCCTACCGCCTCCTTCGTCTCCGCCCCCCGACTATACCAAGAAGTCGGTGGGAGAGAATCATAAGACCCGCGACGGATGGTGCGGAGAAGCAACACGTACCGTCTGATACGCCTCCGCCCTTCCCACTCCTTCTGCGGACGCGCCGACCCACCACCTTCTTGTGTCATGAGAACGCATCACACCCAGCCTGTAGTTGCGTCGAAGCAGCACCCCCCCTCCTCCTTTGGGCTCTCCTCCCAACCCACCTTTCTTGTAGCGATGAGGCGTGTCCAACTGACTGTAGCTTCACTTTCTCTGTCGGATGCTGATGAGCGACAGATGGTTACGTACAGTTACCAAACATGAAACCAACGTTGTAAAACACGCTGAGACAACGAGAGATCATGTACTTTAGAGATCAGCTGTTACATTCAAACATGAATTTACATCACGTGACGCTTATGTATGGTATCAGTATGATAGAGTTACACACACGTGACGTTATAGGTAAGAAGTACACATCGTGACCGTGATAGAGGTAATGAGTCACATCACGTGAGCCTAGTAGGTAGGAAGTCTTTACATATCACGTGACCGCTAAGGTAATGGAGTTACATCACGTGACGTAGAGGAGAAAGTCAATCACGGGGACCGTATAGGTAATGAAGTCACATCCGGACGTTATGTAGGTAATGAGATACGGACGTATAGGGGAGCATCGTGAACGCGGTAGGTAATGAAGTGCACATCACGTGACGCTGAGAGTAAGAAGTCCACATCACGGTGACGTGTATAGGTACAATGAAGTTCAACAACACGGACGCTGTAGGGATAGAGTCACATCACTACAGTCTAATAGAGTAATGGAAGTCCAACAAGTCACGTGACGCTATAGGTAAATGAAGATCATCATCACGTGACGCTATAGGTATGAAGTTACCACTAAATCACGGACCGCATGGGAATGAGTGATAGTGCATGAGTTAATGAAGCACCTCATCGACGTTAGTTATGGTAATGAAGTCACAATCACGTGACGTTCTGTAGGTAATGAAGACTCCTGACGCTGTAGAGTCAATCAACGTGACGCTATAGAGGTAAGGAAGTCGCATCACGTGACGACTGTAGGTAATGAAGTCACATCACAGTGACGCTAGAGGTAATGAAGTCACATCACGATACGTTATAGGTAATGAGTCACACACGTGACGGCTGTAGGTAATGAAGTAGTCACTCACTGCGCTATAGAAGTAATGAAGTTACAATCACGTGACGTTGAATAGGTAATGAAAGTCCACATCAGTACGTATAGGTAATGAAGTCACATCACGTGACGCGTATAGAGTAATGAAAGTTACATCACGTGACCGCTGTAGGTAACTGAAGTCTCATCACGTGGCGCTATAGGGAGAAGTCCATCACGTGACTTAATAGTAAGGAAGTCACATCACTGACGTTATAGTGAAGAAGTCTCATCCGTGGACGCTATAAGTATAGGAAGTCACATCACGTGACCTACGGTAATGAGTTCAACACCTGACGGTAAGGGTAATGACGTACCATCACGTGACGCTTGTCATCGTAATAAGTCACATGCCACGATGACTTATAGGTCTAAGCACGATCACGTGACGCTGTAGGTAATGAATTACATCACGTGACGCTGATAGGTAATGATTACAATCACTGACGCGTAGGTAATGAAGTGCACATCACGTGACCGTTATAGGTAATGGAAGTCAATCACGTGACGCTGTAGGTAATGAAGTCACAGTCACTGCCGCTGCTGGTAATGGACCGTTACATCCATTGCGCCTAGGTAACTGAACGTCACTCACGTGGCCGTTAACTCGGTACATACCGTCACATCACGTGGACGCTGTGGTAATGAAGTCACAATCACGTGACGCTATAGGTAAGTGAGTTACATCACGTGACGTTATAGGTAGATGAAGTCACATCACAGTGACGCTATAAGGAATGAAGTTACATCACTGACGCTGTAGGTAAATGAAGTCCTCATCAACGTGGCGCTATGAGGTAATTGAGTCGCACTGATCACGGTGAACGTATAGTATATCGAAGTCACATCCACGTGACGGTAAGGTAATGAAGTCCTCATCACGTGACAGCTATAGTAATGAAGTCACACACGGTACGCTAATAGGTATGATCACATCACGTGACGCTGTAGGTAATGAATTCGTCATCACGGGACGTTATAGGTAATGAAGCACTCACGGACGTTATTAGTAATGAAGTCTCATCACGTGACGTTATGAGTAATGAAGTCACATCCGTGACGCTGTCGGTATGACTGCACATCCACGTGGCGCTGTAGAGTAAGAAGATTCTCATCAGCGTGACGTTATAGGTTAATGAAGTCACATCACTGACGCTATGAGGTAATGAGTCGCACATCACGTGACGTTGTAGGTATTGAAAAGGTCAAGAATCACGTGACGCTATAGGTAAATGAAAGTCACATCACGTGCGCTATAGAGTAATGAGTTACGAAGATCACGTGACGCTACTAAGGTAATGAAGTCACATCCGTGACGCTATAGGTAATAGAGATGACATAAATACACGTGTAAACGCTATAGGTAATCAATCAGACTCATCAGTGACGCTAGAGGTAAGAAGTTACATCACATGAAGCGATAAAGGTAATCAGTCCTCAGCACGTACGCTATGGAAGAAGTACAACATGGAGCATAGTATAATAACTCACGTGACATATAGTAATAGAAGTTACATCACAGTGACGCATAGGGTAGTAAGTATTACTTCACAGTGAGGGATGATACATCATCATGACGCTATAGGTAATGAAGTCCACATCACGGGACGCTATAGGTAATGAAGTCTCATCACGTGACGGGCTAGTAGGTAAGAAGTTACATCACGTGACGTATAGTAGATTAAGTTACATCACGTGAACGCTGATTGTAATGAAGGTCGTCATAGACGCGTTGCTAAGGATATGAAGTGACATCACTGACAGCTATAAGGTATGAAGTCACATATCAACGTGACCGCGTAGGTAATGAAGTCACATCCCACGTGACGCTATAGGTAGAGTCACATCACGTGACCTGTAGGTAATAAGTCTCAATCACGTGACGCATAGGTACATGAGGTTACATCACAATGTTTGCGTACGAGGTAATTGAGTCTCATCACGTGACGCTTAGGTAATGAAGTCTCGATCAACGTGAACGCTATAGGTAATGAATTACATACTACTTACAAGTCCCTCACGTGACGCTATACGGTAATGCGTCTACATGCACGGGACGCTATTAAAGGTAATGAACGTCCAATCACGTGACGCTAGTATGAAGTATGACGCTTGGTAAGATTAAATCACGTGGCGCTATAGGTAATGGGAGGTCTCATCACGTGACGCTATAGGTAATGAAGTCACATAACGTGACGCTATAGGTAAGTGAAGTCCTCATCACGTAGAACGCTATAGGTTAAGATTCAAGTTCGATCACGTGACGCTAAAGGTAATGAATTAACATCACATGACGCATAGGTAATCAGTCTCATCACTGACGCTATAGGTATCAAGTCTCATCCGCACAGTGACCGATAGGAATGGAAGTTACAATCACATGACGCTGTAGTAAATGAAGTTACAGATCAAGACGCTATAAGTTAATGAAGTTACAATTACACACAGACGCGGTAGGTAATGAAGTCAAATCAACTTGACGCTATTAGGAATGAAGTTTACATCACGTACGTATAAGGTAATGAAGCTCACATCTTACGTGGACGCGGTAGGTAATGAAGTCACATCACGTGACCGTATAGGTAATGAGTTACAATCACATGAACGCTATAAGTAATGAAGTTTACATACACATTACGCATCGGTAATGAAGTCAACATCACGTGGCGCTTACGAGAATGAGTTCAGACTGTAATCTCAGCATAGTGACTATAGTAATGAAGTATCATCACGTGAGTGTATAGGTAATCTGTACACGTACGCGAGTAGAGTCTCATCGACGGTGGAGCGCGTGTGTAATGAAGTAACAATCAACGTGACGCTATAAGGTAACATGAGTCATCATCACGTGACCTAGTATGGTAATGAGTCACATTCACGTGACGCTATAGGTATGAAAGTCACATCACGTGACGCATGTAGGGTAATAAGCTCTCATCACGTGACGCTATAGTCATCAGTTAGCACCCATGGTTGCGTGGGTACTGAACGTCTCTCACGTGACCAGCTGTAGGTAAGTGAAATCCCTCATCACGGACGCTATAGGTAAGATGCGTTCCATCACGTGCACGCTAGTCAGTCCTCACGTGAACCTATCCGTAAAGTGAGCTACTCGGTGCTGCTCATTACTAGACTCTCACGTACGCTCTAGGAATGAACGTTACATCACGTGCGCTCTCGTCGCGTCCCACTTCGGCGCATCGGCACAGTCCTCTCACACCGTGACGCCTCTCGGTACATGGATGCACACTCACAGTGACCAGCTATAGGTAAATGAAGTCTTCATCACGTTGCGCTCCAGAGGTAATCACAGTCTTACCAGCGTGACGCTAAGGTAATGAACGTTACATCACATGAACGCTATTTCTATGGTTACACTCATAGTAATCGCTACACTCACGTGACGCTATCTTAAGAGCACGTACCATCCACCGAGTACCCTGATAGGTTAACTGACCGATTGTTACCAACAACAATGCCCTCTGAGTGAGCGTGGTTGACAGTTCCAAGCCCCATGACGCTTAACGGTAGCAGTCCACCTACGGCTAAGGGTTGAATTACCAATCCACAATGACGCTATCGGTTCCGGTCTCCAACGTCCAATGCACAGTCCCGTGACGGATAACGATCCACACGGTGACTCATTCTACTCCTACCTAGAGTCCTGGTTACAATCAACATGCCGCTGTCGGTACCTGCAGTTACTCCCGTGCGCGCTATACGTCGAGTTCAAATCCGTGCCCGCTCTAGTATGCTTACTCCTGACAGCTATGAAGGTAATGAGTTCAATCCCTGACCGCTAGGTATGAAGTACTCACAACCTAGGGCAAACGTGGCCTGATAGGTAGACAGTTTACATCACGGGACGCCTATCGGGATAACGTCTCAGTCACTGACGCTGTCGGTCATGAGTTCCATCCCGTGCGCTATGGTACATGCCATACCAGTAGACATGCCGTCTCCGTGCGCTTCGGATCTAATTCCGTCGTCTCGGTACCATCCGTCCCGAGCGCTAGTAAATGGAATGTCTACATCACGTGACGACTACGTAGGTAAGAAGTCCCATCAACGTGACGCTATAGGTAAGAGACAATCGTACTGGGAAGAGCCATCAGACGATGGAAGGTCACTCACGTGAGGTGTAATGAAGTCTCATCACGTGGGACGCTATAGGTAATATGAAGTTACAATCACGTGACGCTGTAGGTATGAGTCTCATCACTCGACCTATGGTAATGACGTTACATCACGTTGACCGCTGTGGTGAAGTTCAAGTCACGTGACGCTATAGGTAATGAAGTTACATCACTGCACCTGGGTAGAAGAATCTCATCACGACTCTATAGGTATGAAGGTGACATCCCTGACGCTGTAGTAGGTAATGAAGTCTCATCACGTGCTATATATGACTGTGCTGAGTCATAGCGACTCGGAGAAACGTTCAGTTTGTTCAGGATCAGCTGCACATTAAACTGGATGGAAAGATGGCCGACGTCCCTCTGTGCAGCCCCAATACCCCAGAGAGGCTATTTCTGTCTGCCGGGAAGGGGGGGTAAGAGGGGAGGAGGGGGACACAGGTGGGGGAGGGAGGCATGAAGTGTTAGCGTGTTGTCTCAGCTAACGGTAAACATCCACAAACACTCATTCATGTTAGCTTCATGTTAGCCTCATGTTAGCTTCATGTTAGCCTCATGTTAGCTTCATGTAAGCTTCATGTAAACTTCATGTTAGCTTCATGTTAGCTTCATGTTAGCTTCATGTAAACGTCCATGTTTAGCTTAATTTAGCACGCATGTTAGCTTCATGTTAGCCTCATTTAGTTCATGTAAAACTTCATGTTAGCTTCATGTTTAGCTTCATGTTAGGCTTTCTATGCTAAACTTCATGTTAGCTTCAGGTTGAGCTTCGTGTAAAGCTTCTTCATGTTAGCCAGCCTCCTGTTAGGCGTTCTGTAAAGCTTCATTTTTAGCTTCATGGTAGCTTTCATGGTTAGCCTCATGTTAGCTACATTGAAGCTCAGTAAGCTGTCATGTTAGCTTCATGTAAGCTTCATGTGACGTTCATGTTAGCCTCCTGTTTAGCTTATGTTAGGCTCATGTTAGCTTCATGGTGCCTCCTGTTAGGCTTCAGGTAAGCTTCATGTTGGCTTCATGTTAGCTTGACATTAAGCTGGCTGTAAGCCTTCATGTTACTTCATGTAAACTTCATGTTAGCCTCATGGTTAGCTTTTCATCGTAGCCTCATGTTAGCTTCATGAAAACTTCATGTTAGCTTCATGTTAGCTTCATGTTTAGCCTCATGTTAGCTTCATGTTAGCTTCATGTTAGCCTTCAAGGTTAGCTTCGTGTAAAGCTTCATGGTAAGCTTCGTGTTAGCTTCGTGTTAGCTTCGTTGTAAGCTTCGTGTAGCATTCAGTTAGCTATTGCATGTAAGCTTCATGTTAAGCTTTGGTCATGTTAGCCGTCATGTTAGCTTCAGAGTTAGCTTCATGTAAGCTTCATGGTAGCTTTCATATGTTAGCTTTGTCGTGTAGCCTTCGTGTTCGCTTCAGCATGTTAGCCCCCATGTAGCGAATGGAAGCTTCATGGCTTCATTTAGCTTTCATGTTTTAAGCTTCAATGTTAGCGTTCAGTTAGCCGCATGTTTAGCTTCATGTTAGCCTCATGGTAGCTTCATGTTAGCCCTCCTGTTAGCTCATGTAAGCTTCATGGTTAGCTTCATGGTAGCTACATTGTAAGCTGCATGTTAGCTTCATGTTAGCTTCATGTTAGCT
>NW_020857192.1:0-600 GCF_000972845.2 Larimichthys crocea
TCGGTGTGAGTCGTGTGACTCCGTGTGACTCCGTGTGACTCGACGTGACTCGGTGTGACTCGGTGTGACTCGGTGTGTTAGTGTCTCAGTGTGTGTGTGTTCCTGTTGTTCTGTCTCTGTGAGGACCACGCTCTGTAATGTCTTATGTAATGTGTGTTGTTATGAGGACCGGGGGCTAAGGTCGGACAGGTCAGTACAGGTACAGCGTCTCTGCTGCTCACCTGTACAAACTGGTTTGATCTGGACATGCCTGGACAGGGCTTTGACCTTTGACCCCGACGAGGTCTCTGAAGAATTTGAAACATGCAGGACCGTCAGTGTGTGAGAGACAGATAGAGAAAAGGTGTGGTGGTTCAGACTAACGAGTTTATACAAGCCACCAACTACACTGTGCTTCCCCCTGAGGACACACACACACACACACACACACACACACACACACACACAGTGTCTGTGTCTTTGATAACAGGAAATGGAAATTCAAACCAAACCTCATTCACACTTTTTGAATGCAACCTGACGAGAGCTGTGAGAACAGGTCCGCTTCAGTGTTCTGACAAACGTAGATTCATGAAACGTCCAGGTTTTAGACAGTCTGCG
>NW_020857193.1:0-18130 GCF_000972845.2 Larimichthys crocea
TGTAACATCTCTGATGTTATTGGTCCATTTCAGTATTTCATTTAGACACCAGTCTAATGCTTGTTTTCACCAACGCAGCTCAGCGTTCACAAACTTTGTGATTTATTCTTCACCACGCAGTTGTTTTGTTTGCTTTTGATTAAATCCAGAAATCAGGGTGAAACAAAAGAAAACTCCAAGAGGTTTTACAAACCTTTGAGCAGCACTGATAGAAATCTACAAATGAAGTTCAGTTGGTTTAATTTGTTTTATGACCAAACACTTGCAGAACTAACGACATTCCCATCAGCCTCAGCTGTTCCTTGTGTTTAGTGCTGATGTCAGCCTGAAGCCTCACAGAGCTGCAGGCATGGCTGCACACTCGGAGCTCTGTTAACGTCGTTTAGACGAGATGTTTTTAAAGAAATGATACGAAACTGATTCCTACATTTAAAAAAGTTCTGCAGGTAGTGAACGGCGGCCTGGTTGTCAATCTGTGTTCGTGTCCCAGCAGGCTGCTCGGATCCTGGTGGAGCAGTTAGTCACGGCCATCACAGCGTGTCCAGAGGTCAGCCACCTCGCCACGCAACAGGAAGTAGTAACTCAACCAAGTCAACCAGCGTCAGCAGTGTCACTTTGTTGTACACCTGTCAAACTCCACCTCCACCTCCACCTCCACCTTCTCGACACACGCAGCAGCTGCTTTATCACTGCCTAGTCCAGCAGCAGTCAGCCCAGCTCGGCGTCTGTCTTTCAGCCTTTTATTTCACCAAGCTCTCACCAACCACTAAAAGTCAGTCCCACATTTACTCTTGTCCGGCGGCTTCTTGCTCAATCTTAGATCTTCTTTACTTCAACGTCCATAGAGGTTGCCGAGCCTGGTTACATTGCCCACTTGCCCAGCTCCTGTTCTGGCACGACACCTTAATACCGATCATCACAATTTACCTCTTGAGCTGCTGATTATGAAGTGAAGATACATCCATTATAACGCAGATCAATGCTCGTGTTCTTTCACGTCTGTGAATGTTTGGACTTTTAAGAAACAGTACGAGGTGCTGATCCATATAACCCTGTTATCTTTTGCACTATATCACATGCGTGATATTTTGATTTGACACATGACTGATTGTTAATTTGGAAATAAACGTTACACATTTTTTGGAGTTACCGTATACGGTAACTTCTTTGACTTCAGTTTGCAGCCTAAAACTGAAACTTTCTAAAGTCAGTCAGTCAATATTAAATCCACCAATAACTTTTACAATGAGTGTCCTATAAAGGGTTAAACCGTAGAAGAAGAGGGCACAGAGACGATGCCGTTAAAACCAAGTGGAAAATGTTTCATGGATGTGTTGTGTGTTTCTTTCACTATGTTTAAGTCACATTTGTCTGTTTCTGCTCAGGTTTTTATGCACTCTGTTGGTGTTGGGGCACGATGAATCGTACAAATGGAAATGCACCGGACACTTTGAGATCATCAGACCAAAGTTACACAGATTGTGGACATGGTCGGCTGTCAGAACATCCAGTAAGTACTAGTACAAGTAACTATAAGGGGTTTGGTGCCTCGGCAGTGCCCACCTCCGGTTCCCAAGCCAGATCCCTACAGACTGAGCTACTGAAGCAAACTGAGGCCTTTTAATGAGCTTGTGCTAATTGTGTCTCCTCCATTGAAAAACAATGGTGAGAAGAAGTCAAACTGTGTGCTGAGAATCAAGAGGAGTGAAACAAGTCATAAGCCAGACGACGGTCAGTTTGCTTTGACTGTTAACAGGAGTCGTAAACCTGAGGAGGGGGTCCAGTGTTTAGGGAGTCCCTCTGAGCGCCGACCCATCTGGAATCCACATCCAGGTCCAGCAGGCTGTCACCCTGTCCCGTCCTACGTGTCCCGACACGTCAGATCACATCGAGGTTTCATGGCTTCCTCGTTTGAGCTTTGATGGTGACGCCGACGACAGCTGACGGGAACCAAGATTTACGGTTCGTTTGTTTTGGTCAGGGAGGAAAACAACAGGAGCGCTTAACGAAGAACTTTAACACAACGATTAGTTAATTACATGAGTATATTAATAAGATCTACTCGACTACAGCTTCAGAAAAAGATTTGGGAGCTTTATGTTGTTCATATCATAAAAAATGTCTGTTTGCGACTCCGTAATAAAGAGAACTTTATGGATTCAATCTTTGAGGTGTTTATCCACAGAAAAATAGCCAGCTGTGAAAATAATCATTGTTGGCAGTCATCATAATAATTAGTAAATATGAGGTAATCAAAGTTAAATTTGATCAACAATAATCAAATGTACCGTTCAAACTGTGAACACAGGAAGATGCACTCTCCCTGAACAACACACACTTCATGTAGCAGCCTCATAAAAATATCTTCGCCTGGTACCCGACACTATAAACCGACCTGGCATCGGTCCCCCGGAGGGATATCGCAGGGTCCGTATGAAATGCGAGACGTTCGCTGTGACGCCGAGCAGACGGAAACGGGATTAAGAGTTTCAGCCAAACTCAAAAAGCAGAGGAAATCTGCACGACAGGAGGATCTGAAGAGTCGACCCTGGTTTATTTTAGTGATTCAAAGTCATTTCAGAATATTTTCTTGACCGTACGTTTCTCTAAAAGATTCATTAGATTTTCATCCAAGATCTGCACAGGAAAATGAAAATATCCAATAATGTTTTGCAAATATCAGAAGCAGGTTCACTGAAAGTTTTGTAGAATTTTCTGCACAAAACGAACATGCACATTTTTAAAAAGGTGTTTGGAAATAGTCTTATTGTTCTGGAGGTATATTTCCTTATAACCATCTCAATGAAAAATATATAAACTGCCTCTGTCTGTGACTCAAA
The DNA here is from genome assembly GCF_000972845.2 of Larimichthys crocea. Taxonomy (NCBI): domain Eukaryota; kingdom Metazoa; phylum Chordata; class Actinopteri; family Sciaenidae; genus Larimichthys; species Larimichthys crocea. Next base: position 2,841 of record NW_020857193.1, read on the forward strand.
ATAAAAAGCATAGACAGTATGAAGAATCACTTACTAAAGCAGCAAATGTGGATTCATAATAGTTCCCAATAATATTTCCTCCCACTTGAGTAATGTTTCCTAAAAACCTCGATGAGCAGCTCTTTCAGAAACTCCACATAACTTTAAACTGCAGACTGTGAATTACCTGGAGGTGTGAACGTGGCTGTTAGTGTGTGTTGGCCTGTGACAGGTTTGTGTTGATGCATCAGAGCCAGTGAATGAAGTTGAAGTGCAGTCCTGTGTATCTGAAAATGAGACGACATTTCTGCAGTGGAGTTGTTTAAGTCTAAAAATGAACTCCAAGTGAACTTCTGTATATTATATACTATATATACTGTCATATTTTTTTATTTTATTCTATTGTATTTTTTGTATTCAAACACCGGACTGCTATGAGAACCTAATTTTCCCTCGGGAAGGAATAAAGTTATCCATCTATCTAATCTGTCCTCAGATTACAATAAAATAAATACAAATAAACTTGCCTTGCCTCGCCTCATCCGACCTCCCACACATAACAACATAAAGAAAGTTCATCTGATGTATGCTGGTGGAGGAGTGTGGTGGGGTTGTTTTTCCAGGCATGACACTCATACAACTATGATTACAGTTTTGAGAAATCAGGGCGGGGCAGTGAAGCCGAAAAGAGAAGTTCTCATGAGATCAGCAAATTACGAAGAGTGACTCGCTCTGAATATCTGTCTGACAGTCACGGCATACAGTGATAAACACTGCAGAGATTTGTGTCTGTTATTCCACCACAAACTTCAGTTTTTCAAGCATTAATGCAGTGAATTAGCATGAGCCAGCTGAGGCCGGTATACGTTGCTCTGTAGCTGCGTGTGGATGTGTGTCTAGGTGCTGCTGCAGCTGCTGAGCATTTAAAATATTTTAGCTTCATCCTGTTTAATTGTCGGACAGGGATTGGTCTCTGCAGAGGCCTCTGATTGGCTCAGATACCACGCCGAGTCCAAAAAACCATCGGGCAGCATTCCAAAGAGTCGAGTCCGGCGCCAAGAACCTTAAAACTGCTTCAGAGGTTTAATATCTCACACACACATGAAGCCATCAATAATGACACCCACCTGTCAATCAAAGCATCCACGCTCTTAACCCTGCATAACTTTAAGCCTTAATATAACCTGAACAGGTGAGTTGTATATAAATTCACCCTCAGTACAGTTGTCATGAACGGGGAAATTAGCTACAGAGACCAAAACTGTTTTTTGTACCAGGCTGTAAACATGTTTATTTCTGCTGTGAAGTTGGACATTTGGACATGGGGACTTATGGAGACTGACTCACTTCTGGAGCCAGCCTCAAGTGGACGTTAGAGGAACTGCACTTCACAGCCATGGTGGTGGCTGCTTGGTTGTAATGAGCAGATTTTGTATTGTATATTAATTTGGTTGATTTTATGTGTTTTCTTATGCCTACTACAGTAAAACACCATAATATTTCATTTGAAAATCTTTACTTATCAATTAAATGGCAAAACATCTTTATTTTATTATTTATATGGTAGAATATAGAATAAAACACCAACTTTAAATGTGAAATCAACTATTAATATCCTTTTGCTGTAATATTAGAAACAAGTTTGACTGTAGAGTAAAATTTGATTAATTTGCCAGTTTTTGTTATTTCTTTTTGTTTTTAGTTTATTTATATTTTGGGGGGGGATTTTTCTATTCTTTGTAAATCCTTGATTTTCATTTGATTATTAAATAATTATGATTATTTTTTATTTACTTTTTTATTTACTTATTTATATATTTTTATTATTTATTTGATCTTGTGCGGGTAGTAGTTTTTATTTTATTATTTATTGTTTTTTATCTTTCTATTGTATACTTCATGTTTTTTTGTGTTTTCATTGTTTATTATTGTGTTTTATCTTGTGCAGCACTTTGGAAACCCTGTGTTTGCTAAAAATCGTGCTATATAAATAAAGTGGATTGGATATTAATCTCACAGTGGGGAAATGTACTTACAGCAGCTTGCGATATACACGCTGGATAAGAAAAATCAAGTCTGGTCTTGTCTCATGATTTGAATCTAACATTTGAACAGAGCTGTAAAGACTTGAAGTGCTGCCACACTGACACCTTCACTGCACTGTGATTCTGCTGCTATCAGGTTCTTCAGATGAATGTGTCCTGAGAGCAGCGGTTGTGAGTCGGGTGAGGGGGACGACACCAGCCTCAGTTTAAAGGCCACTTGTCTTAGATTTCACAAGCTGCTAAATTTAACATACTGCCTCCCCATTAAGCTGCGAGGAGTCTGTGAAGTGAGCTGCCCCGTCCCACACCGACACTTCGTCTGTCCGAGGCCGTGAAAAATCTCACGTTTACGGATACGCGGAGGAACACGACACACACACGAAACACGCCGAAATACGCAAGAGAGGAAGTGTTACATCTCAAATTATAATCTGAATTTACTGTTAAAGCAGCAGTGTGTGCGTCAGCATGAGTTTGTCCGCTCTGGGCTACCGTAGAAACACGGTGACACGCTGCATTTGTAGAATATTAAAGTCTCAATCTAAGGTAACAAAAAATATACACATGAAAACATAGTGATCACATTTCTGCCACATTCTGTAAATATGATTCTTAAATCTGACACACTGGACCTTTAATTTGACAAATATTCAGGAACAAACCTGCTCACACACAGTCCTGAGAACAGTTTATAACGTGGACCTGCAGCGTCAGTAGATATATTTATCTTCTTCTGCATATTTCAGCTGATTATAATAAATATTTTATTTACATTTCTGGCAGGTTGGACCTTTAAATGACTCATAACTGTCAGATCTTTTGACTTTTTTCGTGTCCAACAGAAAAAAAATTACAAAATTAATTAATTTCATTGTTGTTAATCTGTTTTTAGATTGTTGTAGATTTAGATTAATTTAATCATTTTACATGTATTCACCATCCCACCTGTTCAGGTCACTTTTCTTTGAGTTTTCAGACTTGAAGTTGGATTAAAATGAGCCATAATCTCACATATGTCACTAAAATGTGTCATTTATCTTCCCAGGATCAGAGTCTGTTATAAAAAGTGCATTAATATAGTATAGTTGATAATGTAACTTATTTTACATGAAGACAAAATATAAAAGACGAATTTAAAACCAGATTATTTTACCTGTTTGGACAAATTGTCTTAACACACGCAAACACACACACACACACACACACACACACACACACACACACTTTGGGGGGGCGGAGCCTCGTTCCTCTTCATCAGATCAGAGTCCTGACACCTGTGTGACATTCTGACCCGCTCAGCAGGACGTCGGACTGAAGCTCGCAGCGGTCACGTCTGAAGCTGAAGCTGCAGCGACGATGACGGAGAATGTTGGAAAGTTGAAAAGAGTCAAAAATTCACTAAAAGTATCTTTAAATATTAGAAATGATTAAAACTTTAGTTCATTTGAGATTAAAGACACAGAAACAACTTCAGTTTATCTGCATGCTGTGCTGAGAGCAGCAACATCAATAAAGAACATCAAATCTAATCAGTACATTTAATTTTAGATGAAATATAAACACAAAATACTCCAAAATAAAAGTTTTTTTTTAGCTTTAACTGCCTTTCTTGTTATTTGATCAGTGTGTCTCATTATATATGACAATTAATTAGTAGTATGAAATATTTAACGATTAACGCACAAGTCACATCTAGAAATATAAACCTTAACATTGGGAACACGTTTATATTATTTATATCTACAGCATATTATATGTATATTTTATTCCACGTGTCTGTCTTTGAAGCTCTTTGGTGCTCCGTGAAAAAACTAAATTAGGACACTCTACATAAAGTTAGCACAATAATTATCACTTAAATTAAAATATTAACACGTGGGTACAAAAGCACCTGCAACATGTTCGTCTTAAAGTGTCGTTTATGTCGTCGAATCATCATTTTTAACAATTTATTTACAGAATCCAGAATTACATTTGAGTGAGGTGAATCTCAACGATTTACTGAAATATCTTTGTCGAAAAAGAAACTTTAACTTCTTGAATTCAGGATTTTATGACTCGATTTGATTAAAAACATAAACAGATGAATGTGTTAGAGTAACTCCAGCTGTAGTTTACTGTACATGTTTGTGTTGCTGACCTCTCCCAGCACCGTGGACTTTTCTATGACTGTTCAGATGAACTCATTTGCTGTTTTATTGCTTCCTTTTTGTTGCTGAGTTTCACCTCAGTGACCCTCCCTCCCTCACACACACACACACACACGCACACACACACACACACACACACACACACCCCTCAGTCCATTGGTCACTCACACCACGGCCCCGCCTCCACGCTCACTCCTTTATAAAGGCAGACCACGCCACTGCAGCTGAAGTTTCACAGACTGTCCCTTTAAACACTGATCTCCTCTGTGGTCGATACTCATCAGGTCAGCTGACTGACTGACTTCTCTTTCTTTGGTTCATCAGAGGAACTTCTCACGGGGACTCTTCCTCCTCTTCTTGGTCCACTTCTTCGTTCTCGATGGATCTGTCCGACCTTCCCTTCCCTCTCTCCTCTGCCGATGACCTCTACGATGACCCCTGCTTCAGCACCAGCGACATGAACTTTTTCGACGACCTGGACGCCCGCCTGATGCACGCCGGCCTGCTGAAGTCAGAGGATCATCTTCACCACCATCACCACCACCACGTCCCCATCGCAGAGGAGGAGGAGGACGAACACGTGCGAGCCCCCGGGGGGCTCCACCAGGCGGGGCACTGCTTGCTTTGGGCCTGCAAGGCCTGCAAGAGGAAAACGACCCACGCGGACCGCAGGAAGGCGGCGACCATGCGGGAAAGGCGACGGCTCAGTAAAGTCAACGACGCCTTCGAGACCCTGAAGCGCTGCACGGCGTCCAACCCGAACCAACGGCTGCCCAAAGTGGAGATCCTTCGCAACGCCATCAGCTACATCGAGTCCCTGCAGGCGCTGTTGAGGACTGGGAGCCGGGACGACGGCTTCTACCCGCCGCTGGAACACTACAGCGGGGACTCGGACGCCTCCAGCCCGCGCTCCAACTGCTCTGATGGCATGGTGAGTTCAAGAACAGCTGAGCTGGTTCATGTGCTGCTGCGTGAAATGTTTGGAATGCGTTTGGGATTTTTATTTTTGGCCACGGTGCTTCAATGAAGGGGATCTTTAAAATCAACTTTAGAGTCACAGTTTAGGTCCCAACCAATGGATCCAATCTAAACTTACATTTGATTTTCTGCACGTTTTTTAAAGAAATATGAAACAACTTGATGTTTACTTGGAAAGAAATTGGAGACAAAAATCCATTCCAGCTCAAATTTACTTCAGTTATTTGAATAAATAATGTTTTTTGACCTGTGTCCTGCACATGAAAGTTTGCTTTAAAAATGAACATATGGATCCTTTTGACCAAAGATATGCCAACAACATGCTAAGATAGATGCAAAATGTAAAAATAATTGATGTTTTAAACTGAATGTGTCCACTCAGTGATGACTGACATTAACTCTGATCTGTTTTCAGATGGATTTCATCTCTCCGTGTTCGACCACAAGTGAAAACAGTGACGGTTCCTACAGACAGAAGACAGACGGTCAGTTTCACTTCTCTAATGTGACAGTTTCTGTTTTAACTCTCATCGTGTTTGTCCTTTAATGTGACTAACTCCTGTCTTTATCCGTTTAACAAATGTATCTTTTAAGAACCCATTTAAAGTCCTTTAATCTGACCTGTCTGTCCTCCCTCTTGTTTAATATGACTAAACTCCTCTTAAAGGAAGTTTTTACCTGCTAATGTCACCAGGTGTTTGCTCGTGTTGGGAATCGTTGGGTCTCTGTAAATAGTTATAAAGCGTACGGTACATTTACTCTTTTAATGTGACTGTCACCTCCTAAAATGAGTTATTTCTTATTAAAATCATAAAGAATTAAACATTTTAACCAACTAAAAGCACGTTTTGTTTCTCTGTTACAGATTCCAGCAGCAGTAAACGCTCGCTCATTTCCAGTTTGGACTGTTTGTCCAGTATCGTTCAGCGGATCAGCACGGATCCGGTCGTGGCCCCCCCGGGCGACAGCGTGGTCCCCCGGGGTCCTGGATCGCCTCAGAGCAGCCCTGCAGGTTCGAGTCCCTCCACTGAACCCAACAGCATCTACGAGCCGCTCTGAACCGCGACGAGGACTCATGAGACTTTTTATTTCTTCAGACTGCCGATGAGATCCAAAAATCTAAGCAGAGGACGTCTGCTGATAACTGAGGACCATTTTGTACATCTGTAAATAAGATTGTTCATGTTACACACACAGATACAGACACAAAGGATGCTGGGATTGTTGTGTCGTATGTTTCTATATATTATTTATGAGTGAATTACATTTTAATAAAGAAATATTTATATTCTGACTTCATCTCGTCAGTAAAATCCTTCCATGTTTTTAAATCTGTATTTTCTGATTCTGCTGGATGTTGAACATGAACATTTTTGGCCACTTGGGGGCGGTAAAAACAAGCTTTGAACTCAGCACTGACATATTATTAAAGGTTATTATTAAAAGGTCCAGTGTGTCACATTCAGGCATCTCCATGACACCAAAAACATAAACAGTCGTAATAAACTGCAGTTCAAGCTCTTAGTTTCCCAGCAACAAGAATAATAGATAATAGCTTTTGGTGATTTCTGTTGATCTTGTGCGGTAGCCTCAAACGACAGACGTGTGTAGTACTGCAGCAGTTGCAGTGTTACATGTAAATCAGTATTATTCCTACTAGTTTTTTAATATAGCGGCTGGTTTGTTGCATTTTTAACGTACTCCGGCCTGTTTGTAACAGACCACCATGTAACATCTGAGACGGTTAGGAAGCTCTTCCTCAGACAGCATCTTGCATCAGGCCCCCAGACAGCTACAAACTGCCCTGGAAACGTCGTACCAACAGGAGATACTATACTACAATGTATCTATAGATTATCACTGCACCGCCTGATTAATCTGTTAACATCATTACAGTGATCAGAGGTAAAACTTCCTGCCCCAGTTCAACAGGAGACTGTGATCGTCTGCAGGAGATGTCAGACAAACATCTTACCCACAGAGACAGCAGGCTGCGATCTGTCTTGTCCTGGTCTTAATAAACTGGGGTCATGACTCAGTCTTGACAAACTGCTGTAAAACACCTTCAATCAGCTGTCGTGCATAAAGTTGGCAACTACATTTGGTTTCAGTCGGACACATGCAGTTTTATGAACAGCTCCACATTGCTTCAGGTTCATGATCACCACCTAGTGGCCGTGCTGTGTTGTGGCCAAAAGTTTGCGGACACCTCAACATTAATCTGCTGCTAGAACCAGATTTTTAGAGTTCTGTTGAACTGGAGGCTGTTTATTTAATATTATACAACAAGTAGGTCCGACTGAGCAATCTGATCAACTTGGTCAACTAGACGTTTAGAACGAGCTCTAATCAGCATGACAGCACACCTGACTCATCACTAAAAATATTACTGCACCATTCACACAGTCACATGCTGAAAATATAGAACATGTAAACAAATAGGTCCACTGGAAGTACTTTAATAAAGTAACACATCTGAATTTACAATTTTAGCTTTCTTTAATGAATATTCTGTGATACAGGTGTGTACCTCGTTAACACAGGTGTGCACCTTGTTAATACAGGTGTGTACCACGTTAATATAGGTGTGCATCTCGTTAACACAGGTGTGTACCTCGTTAACACAGGTGTGCACCTCGTTAATACAGGTGTGTACCACGTTAACATAGGTGTGCATCACATTAACACAGGTGTGTACCTTGTTAATACAGGTGTGTACCACGTTAACACAGGTGTGGACCTCGTTAATACAGGTGTGCACCTCGTTAATACAGGTGTTTACCACGTTAACATAGGTGTGCATCACATTAACACAGGTGTGCGCCTTGTTAATACAGGTGTGTACCTCGTTAATACAGCTGTGTACCACGTTAATACAGGTGTGTACCTCGTTAACACAGGTGTGTACCTCGTTAATACAGATGTGTACCTCGTTTAATACAGGTGTGCACCTCGTTAACACAGGTGTGTACCACGTTAACACAGATGTGTACCTCGTTAATATAGGTGTGTACCTCGTTAATACAGGTGTGTACCACGTTAACACAGGTGTGTACCACGTTAACACAGGTGTGCACCTCGTTAATACAGGTGTGCACCTCGTTAATACAGATGTGTACCTCGTTAATACAGGTGTGTACCTCGTTAACACAGGTGTGCATCTCGTTAATACAGATGTGCACCTCGTTAATACAGGTGTGTACCTCGTTAATACAGGTGTGTACCACGTTAACACAGGTGTGCACCTCGTTAATACAGATGTGTACCTTTTTAATACAGATGTGTACCTTGTTAATACGGGTGTGTACCTCGTTAACACAGGTGTGCACCTCGTTAATACAGATGTGTACCTCGTTAATACAGATGTGTACCTTGTTAATACAGGTGTGTACCTCGTTAATACAGATGTGCACCTCGTTAATACAGGTGTGTACCTTGTTAATACAGGTGTGTACCTTTTCAGTGGGTGCAGAGAAAATGTTTTTAAAGACTAAAGGTGGACTAACGTGGACTGAAGAGGAATATTCGGTTAGCTAAAAACATGTTTATTTTGGAAATGATTACATCGATCTACTGGAAATATTTGAATCATCCATCAGCTGAGCTGATGAGTCACTGACACAGCGCGAGCTTCAATAAATGTGAAGTTCATGGAGCCAAATGTGTCCATGGAAAAATCTCTTTGTCAGCAGATATCTGAACTAATAAAGCAGTTTAGTGTTTATATGTACGACAAATTCAGATTTTTATGTAACGTTACTTTAAAGTATTAATATTATTGATTTACTAAGTTACACACACATTAAACACGACAAATCAGCTGTTTCTTGTGCAGATTTAAATAAAAAAATAAATAAAACGTGACCAGGTTTGATTTTAATCTTTTTTTTATTGGTTATGTCATCCTATTTAAATTCAAATAATTAAATTAAAAGTTTTTAAATATCGTCTTCAAAGAGGAAAAAGCACAACTAAAAGCAAAACTCATTCACGCATTTCATTTCAAAATGTGAAAAACAAAAATTAAGTTTCCTCCAAACACAACGTCAAACAAACAATAACTAAAGTGCAACACACTATACACAACTGAATCTAGAATCTTTGAAGAACTGGTGAAACATGGGCCAGAACAAAACACGCCGGTGCTCTCGTTTATGTTTCTCCAGTCAGGTGAGCGCTCAGTCCATCTTTCTGTTACGTTCATGTCGCTGAATCTCTCCGGTCGGGGGTTTTCCCGCCGTTTCTCCAAAAGGGTGGGGGGGGCCGAGCGAGGGCTGTGATTAGATGTGGGTGGGTGTCAGGTGTGGCCGTGCGGCGCCGCAGGTAAGGCCGGTCACGGTCATGGCTTCTTGTTTTTTTTTTTGTTGTTGTTTTTTTTAAAAACCAAAGGTGTTCTCGCCGCTGTAAGCCACGTATAAAAAGCCGTCCTCGTCCTTCTCCTTCTCGTACAGCTGCCCCATCGTGATGCTGAAACACACAGAGCCAACACGTGATTTACAGAGTTTCCTGATGGGCAGTGAAGTAAACTGTAGCTGCTGCTAGCTCGGTTTGTTAGTCGGGCTGCCCAGACTGTGAGCCACCGGTCATGAAGAAGAAGAGGAGGTTAGTGAGGTTTAAGGTGTAACACGTGAACACAAACTTGAACTAAGAGCTCAGACGGTTTGGTGTGAAACTGTAACTGAGAGTCAGATTGTGGATTTGTTTCACGCAGCTGTTTCTCATGCAGATGTGTTCCTCTGCGGCAGAGAGCGAGGCCACATCTCATCTCTCGTTACTCGGACTGACCAACTGGACCGAACCTGCTCTCTCTGTGACGGAGCTAAAAATACAAACTGAAAGTGCTGAGTAATGTTGGACCGGTCAGAGAGGAGAAAGATGCAGCTAACAACACATCATCATCATCATCATCATTATCATTATCATTATTATTATTATTATTATAAAGTCTCTACCTGCTCTGCATTCTCTGACTTCCTCTGATCGACTTTAATCAAATGTTTGATTTGATTACACTTACACTGACGAGATAAGAAGCCACGCGGGAAATTAAAGAGTCACTTCATCCAGACTGAAATGAAACAGACTTCCTGTTGATGAAAGCATGAATATAATTTGACTGAAGCTTTATCAGGTTTAAACTGTCGATCAAACTCGTCGTCTGTTTTCAGGTTCACGTCACAAATTTCTCTCTCTCTAACTCTGAACACAGATTTATTAGTTATGCTGCGCTCGTTACCTCGTTACCTCACACAGGGCTGTAACTAATGATTCTTTTCATTATCAATTAATCGAGTTGTTCGGTCTAGAAAATGGTGAACACTGTTTCCTAAAGCTCGAGGTGACGTCTTCAAATGTAGATATTCAGTTTAGTGTCACATTTTTATGAAACTTAAAATATCTGCTGATTCATTTAAAAGTCGGCAGCTGATGACCTCCGTCCATTACACGTCAGTAAATTTTTTTTTTTGGACGTGAAGCGGGAACCAAATCTAAAATGTATATTATTGTGATTTGAGCTGATCGTCTCGTTCCCCTCGTGGACCTCGTGGTCCTGGTCATGGTGTGGTTAACGTCTCCGAGTCGTCCCGGTCCTCACCTGGACTGAGGCACCGTCTTGTCCACGAACAGGAAGATAGCCTTCTCTGAGGGCAGCTGGATCCGTTTTCTGATGATCCACATGAACTGAGCCACTGTGATGTCGGACGGGACCAGGTACTTCCTCTTGTCGATGTCCACTATCTGCGATCCGGACACTTTCTCCACAATCACCTGACGAAAGACACACAGAGACACGGTTAGAACCGAAACATGAGGAAACAACCAGCTGTGAGATCTCAGGAGGCGTCACTCACCGGGACCCGGTCAGGGTACTTGCTGCGGATTTTGGCTGATTCTATGCATCGATGTTCTGACGGACAGAAAGCAAAACATCGTGTTAGTTACTGTTCAGGTACGAGAGGCGGACAGGTGATGGACGGCGATCGATGCGCGACAGGCAGCTGCTGTGGATTAAGACGTCGCGTTTCGAACGACAAGCAGCTTCGATCAATAATCCACACCGCAGACCTGCTCACATTTCACAGCTGATGCGTCTTTTTTTTTCTGCTGCTTTAAGAGGATTTTTATCTGAATCAAGACACAGAAATTAAAACTAAAATCACTGTAAATAAAGCAGGTTTTAGGCTTCACTTCAGGCTCTGATTACCTGGATTATTAGTCATTAATTTACATTTTAATACCACAAAATAAATCTGTTTTCCTCCCCCTTCATCTCTTCAGTCAGTCTTAACCGACCAGCAATTGAAACCTTAAAAGAAACTGATTATTTGATTAAATAATATTCAGTTCCAGCCTCTGTTACTGCTGAATTAATATGCAAAGTAACTTATCGATGAAAAATATCAAATATTTACTGGATCAGACGTTTAAAAAGTGACATTTTTCTGCTTTTATCTGTTTTGTTTGACTGTAAATGTAATTAATTCTCATTTTATTACTAATTAATTTAAAAAAAACAATCAACCATGATGAAATTAATGTGGTGTGTAACCTGACACCTGCTGTCTAAAGGCCCGCCCCTCCTTTGCTGCCTACAGGAAGCAGCAGGGGTTCTTGGGTAATGTAGTCTTGTAGGCTGACACCAACAATAACACACATATCCTCGCTTTATTTTACATTTTTAACATTTTAAAAATGTGTCAAACTTCCTACAGACACCTCACGCCTCATCTGTAACGCGCCGGCTGATGATTAAAGTCTGGAAACACCAGCTGATGCCGTCATCTGGGAGTTAACATGGATTATTGTGCAATATAATGTCATAAAACAAGGAGATGGGTTTTGGTTTCTAGCTCATAAATGCAAAGTTTGTACTTTCTGTCTCTCTGTTGGATTATGAACTCATTTTAAACCTTTTTTGGATGTTGGTGAGACAAAATAAACTCCTTTTAAATGCCTGTCTTTGTTTTTATGTGACTAGTTAGTTGATTTATTAACATATAACAAGCCTGGAATAAATAAAGGGATGCTAAAGCAGCTTTCAGGCCTGCTGAGACTCTTTCTTGTGGGTGGTGCAGGTGGTGCTGGCCTGTCAGGCCTCCTCCTTGCAGGATAACACGGGATGTGTTGAGGTGTGATCGGTGTAATCACAGCTGTATGATCCGGTAACTCGATGCAGGATGGAGGCTTAGCAGCTCTCTGTGTCCCAAACATCCAGCCTGACAGCAGGTCGTCGACAATAAGCGACAAAGACGCGATGATCGGAGCCTGCACACGTTTTGATTTGAAGCAGAGGAAGTCTGTGTGACTCCAACACGAGCTGACATTCGTGTGTTTCACAGTTATTTTTATATTTAACGAGTCCGAACCAAACAAAAGCCTGAAGGACAGGCCAGCCCGAGGCGGGCACAGCTGAGCCAAAGTCACGTTTTCTAACCGGTAAACCTCCGTGTGTTCGCCCCGGTGAGCTCAAATCAAACATTAGACTTGATTAATTAATCTGCGTAGACATTTTTAATCACAAACACCTCCTCCCTCCTCTCCTCCTCTCCTCGCCTCCTTCCCTTACCCAAGGAGTGATCCTCTTTGAACATCCATTTCATGTTTGCCGTGGCCGGGCTCTTTCCGCTCGATGCAGCAGATTATAAACAGGACTGTTGTCTTGATGTAAGGTTAAATGTCTCCCTGTCCTCTCTGTCTCTGTCTCTGTCCTTTCTGTCTCTGTTCGCTGTGACGGAGACTCTGTCCGAGCTGAAGCTAACAACAAACAACAGCCTCCGAGCTCCGCCCCGCGGTGACGTCAGCCCCCCGGACTGCTCCATTCCGTGGGAGAGGGGTAACCGAGCGGAGAGAAACGGGACGCTCTCACGTTTACACGCGAAGATATTAAACTTAAATACACGAGTTTGCTTTATTGCGTCAGACTTTAGCGTTTTATTTATTTTAAATCCAACACTCATGTCAAACACAGGCATTTTACATGACAAACCTTTAAACGTGGTTACCTCTTTCGTCATATTCGGTCTCACCCACTGCCCCTCGCGCTGTGGCGAACATAAACATATAGCATGTTGGTAGCATTAGCCGTTAGCATGTAGCTAAAGGAGCTAATGCTACCAACAGTTTACTAATGGTAGCATTTAGCCGTTTCAGCATTGTAGTAAAGGAGCTAATGCAATCCAAACAGTATTACTCGGTAGCATTAGCTTAGCATGTAGCTAAAGGAGCTAATGCTACCAAACAGTATAATGGTAGCATTAGCTTTACGTAGTAGCTAAGGACGTAATGTACCAACAGTACTAATGGTAGCATTCGCTTTTAGCATGTAGCTAAAGGAGCTCATTACCAACAGTATTAATGGGTAGCAATGTAGCTTTTTGTAGTCATGTAGCTAAAGGACTTAATGTACCAACAGTATTAATGGTGCATTAGCTTTTAGAACGAGCTAAGGAGGAAATGTTACACAGTACTTAATGGTAGCATAGCTTTTAGCAGTAGCTAAGGAGCTAATGTTACACAGTATCATGGTAGCATTAGCCGTTAGAATGTAGCTAAAGGAGCTAAGTACAAACAGTATTAATGTAGCCATACACTTTGCATGTAGCTAAAGGAGCTAATGTTACGAACGTATAATGGTCGCATACCGTTAGCAGAGCTAAAGATGCAACTACTGTAGTTAGCTTTGCAGTAGCTAAGCAATCTACCAAAGTATTAATGGTATGCATTACGTTTTCGAACTTCTAAAGGAGCTATGTTACCAACACGTACTAATGGTGCATTAGCCTTAGCAGCTGCTAAAGGACTAACTGCTCCCAACAGTACATCTAGCATAGCCGTTAGCATGTGCTAAAGAGTAAGCCCACGATTAATGTTACCCACAGTACTAATGCGCATCGCCCTTTTAGCATGTAGCTAAAGGAGCTACATTGCTATCAACAGTACTAATGGTAGCATTAGCCGTTAGCATGTAGCTAAAGGAGCTAATGCAACCAACAGTATTAATGGTAGCATTAGCCGTTAGCATGTAGCTAAAGGAGCTAATGCTACCAACGATATCGATGTTAAAGTTAACAGATAAAAATAACTGTTGGTAACATTAGCATTGAGCTAACAAGATAACGGTTATTTTGTCCACTTTTATATTTTAAATAATCAATTTAATAAATGATAAAAAATAAAATAAAAACATTAGCCAACAGTTATTTTTATCCGTTAATTTATTTATTTTACCATTAGTAGCATTGGTAGCATTTGCTAAAGGATAAAAACAAACGTTGGTAGCATTAGCCCTTAGCATCTAGCTAAAAGCATCTAGCTAAAGGCTAATGCTACCAACGTTTTTAAAATTTTTATCATGGTGTAATTATTTTCTGATCACTCAATTAAAACAGTGACTTTTTAAACATCAGTGTACATTGTTTACTATAACAGCATTAAAACAAAAAAACCAATTAATACATTTATTTAAATTAGATGAGGAAACAGAGCAGAGTTAGCACTAGGAGGTCTAATTCCCACCATCAGAAATAAACCAAATTCATCTGTGATTTATATCTATTAATCTATATATATATATATATTATATATATCTATATATATATATATTGTGATGTATAGGTTTCTACTGAAGATGTGAATCTTTTAAAAACACCATAATGCTACAAAATGTCAGTCAGCATTGAATCGAAGCCTCCATCAGAGGTCGCCAAAGCCTTTTGTTCACATTTGGTAATTTATTTTTGACTCAGTTTGCACTCCTCTGTTAAACGCTGTGACTTTCATTCATCGTCTACAACCTGTTTTAATTTCAGTAAAGAAACCTAAAACAAATCTCATTCTTGTTTGATGGAAACAAGTTGGATGGTCACTACATATATAGTTCTTTATCTCTATTTGTTGTTCTATTTCTAATTTAAAAAAATTAATGTTTTATATTGTTTAGTTCTTCGCACGTTTAATTTAAAGTTACTCATTAAATTTAAATGTATGTTTACATGCTGCTACTGGATGCTTGAACGTCACTCCAAAATTACATCAGGTCTTTAAGTATGTGTCTTTCTATCTGTCTCTCAAACACTAAATTCTTTTATAAGGTTTTAGATTTATATATCGTTTAGTTTACTGTAACTTGGCTTTTATC
>NW_020857194.1:0-8031 GCF_000972845.2 Larimichthys crocea
GGACCTGAGAGCATCACAATTAGCCCCAGTTTACAGTAGCCCTTGTTTACAGCATCACTTATACATGCCCATTTACTATGGTAGCATTAGCTCATGTATGCCTCAGGTTTACAGGTAGCTTAGCATCATTTAGCCCTCAGTTTACAGGTGGATTAGCATTTCTTAGCCTCCGTTTTCAGTAGCCCGTTAGCATCCTTTGAGTGCGAATGTGAAAGGGAGCATTAGCATATTACCTCGTTAACGCATGTAGCGTGATGCATCAGTAGCATAATTTTTAAGGTAGCGTAGCATTCAGGGTTAGCCTCATTTTACAGGTAGCGTTAGCATCCGTTAGCTCAGTTTACAGGGAGCATTAGCATCTTAGCTCAGTTTACAGGTAGCATTAGCATCATTACCCATGCCTTCGAGCTTGACAGGTAGCCATTTATCACCATTAGCCTAGTTTTATGCAGAGTAGACCGTTCTCGCACTAGGATTAAGCCGGCTAAAGTTGAAAAACGTTTATACGAGGTTAATTAGCCCATTAGCCTCAGTTTTACAGGTAGCATGAGACGCTACTCCAGCGCCAGGTAAAACAGTTCTGTTGGACGAGGCAAGACGCACATCTACACTAGGAATCAATACCCGTGAATATAAGTGAATTGCGGTGTGTCTGAGTTAGCCGAGAGGGTCACGCATTGGTACCCAAGGTCAAGCGTGTCGCCTCTGACAGCGTGACGGGAATAGTGGTCAGGTGCTATCTTTACTTGGTTAATCACTAGGTTTCATCAGTCAATAAATTAACCAACACTTTTACCCTTATACCCGTCAGTTACTACTATATAAAACATTTTAGATCTCAAACAGGTTCACACAATAATAAACGATTTATTCTAACAGGCTTCACCAATAAAACGATGTTTTATTCTAACAGTCACAACACAGTACACAGGCACACATACTAATTTTATTCTAAAGGTTCACACAATATAAAACATTTTATCTAACAGGGTCCAATAGTCCAAAAAAAGATTCTCTCGTCTTTCCTAAAACCTTTTTCCGTCAGACCATGGATAGAAAGACGTCATGAGGTGAAGGAAAATGTGGGAGGATCATTCATAAGGACTAGCAAAAGTAAGCAAGTGCTGCAGAGGTCCTGACTGCACTTCTGCTAGGTCTACTCTATATGTGACGTGGATGTTGTTTGACGTGGGCTGTGGGGAAACTACAAAGTCCGACAGATGGACTACAAAAGCTCCATCTTCTCTCCCATCATTACCCGACGTTATCGTGAGATGCGCGCTCATACTGCGGACTGGTTGAAGTTGAATGTTTATTGTTTTCAGCGACGGTGTTGATCAGATAGGTGGGACTGAAGGTGGAAGCATAGTCTCCTCTTTCAAGTGAAGCTCCCATCAACACACATCAAACACAAGGGCCGCTCCAGTTTCCACTACTTGTTTTGTTGGTGTTTTAAGAAAGCAACCTGACACCTGGAAACGTGAGATTCTTATTGGTCATCTTAGTGTCAACACTGTGCCTGTGCATCCCTGTCCATCACCTTTATAGCCCCCCCCGCGGAAACTGTATCCCCAACAAACCGCTCTGACACCTTGTGTCAACAAAATCGTCACTGATCCTCACCAATACTGATGGCCCTGGTTGATCCTCGTGAGAGGTAGACAACAATGTTCAGTTGAAAAGGCCCAGGCTCTGTTTGGTGAGGGTGTAGATGGCCGTGCTTTGGGGTGGACTCTCCATGTTGAGCTGTCAGTCTCTCCACCTTGGGATCCATCCATATACCAGCAGAAGGAGCCTGACCTTCAACTCCCTAGACCCACCTTTTCCCTGCAGCGCTCCTCCTTCTGAACGTGCGTACTTCTTGGTTGCTGCCACAGGAATTGGTGGGAGGCATTGTCGCTTTCCTTTGTAAAGGATGGTCCAGTGTTCTCCTCTGCTAAGGAGACAAGGAAGGAAGCAGTGAACTCTTTTGCTCTTCAGAGAATTCAAACAGCTCTTATCATGGCTGACACTTATAAATCCCTTCTGGCTCATTTCACTCAGTGGAGGAACCTTCCGGACACAAAGGACATTGGGACCGGAGCGCCTTGACTTTGGTTCCTTTCTAAATTGAGTTCCCATGCAAATGTGAAAGTGACAACGATTAGATTCTAATAAGGATGCAACAAGGAATCAGATGTGGATGGACTATGAATCAGAGAATCAAATCCCAAACCCTCCATGTGAAAGAAACACAACCAACTGTTGTCTGAGAGTGAGTATGGTCCCATGTTTGCATGCTGAAAGGAGGATGTGCTGGTCTGACCCCCCTCCTCCTTTCAGGGTGGAGCCTGTGAGTCCGATGGTTGAGACCAGGTGCTGAGGAAGTGTAATGTGTAATTTTAATTTGATCCTGATAACAAACCATCTTCAAAACTGGTGACATCACTCCTTCAAATCTCTTGAGTCATCATCAATAAATGGAACAGATGATAGATTAATAAGACTGTCTTGTCCTCTCCATCAGATCCTGTGACTCACAGTCGGACACAAACACAGTCACAGAAACATCAACACTGTCTGACACAACAACAGGACGATGAACACGTGTGGAGGAGATTCGTCATATCCTGATCATCCCCAGACAGATGACCACTGGTTCAGCTGCTGTGTAGAACTGTCGGACTGGTCGCTGTTACTGGGAGGTCGAGTGGAGCCGAGAAGAGTGATGTATCAGTGATTACAGAAGAATCAGAAGGAAAGGAGTCAGTATGACTTGATTGGGATTGACCGTCAGTCCTGAGTCTGAGCGGCTCTGATGGTGGTTACTCTGTTTGTCAGCAATAACAGAATCAACATCCATCTCATCTCCTCCTCCTCATCTCCTCCTCCCTCCTCCTCCCCTCCCCTCCTCCTCCTCCTCGGTCTCTCCAGAGCTCAGTTGTATTGGACTTTCCTGCTGGCTCTCTGTCCTTCTAACAGAGTCTCCTGACACACTGCACCTCCACACCTTTCACACCACATCACTGAACCTCATTCATCCTGCGTTTGGGTTCTGGTCTGGTTCTTCAGGGTCTCCTGTGTGGTCTGTCGGACGGGAGAGTCTCCTCGTTGGACAAACATGGTCGCTGCTGATATGATCAGTTGAGTGTGTCAGGATCACACAGCGTGAATGTTCTTTCTGCTCCACACCATGGTCCCCTGGTTAGATCCTCTCTCTACCCATACCCCATGTTGTCTTGTCTTTGTCCTCGCCGACGTGTCGTAAGACAAAATGTCCAAACAAAGGACGAAAAAGCTGAAATGAAATGTCTGTCATTGTAATGGAAAATGTATATTCCATGTTGTGTGTCTTTTCTAACCATATATATCCATGTTTGATCTCAGTAATATTACTGTGTGCTTATAGTCTGGTTTGTTTTTCCTCGGGCCCCTGCTCTTAGAAATCTTTCTCTCCTGTATCAAGCGTTGTTAGCAGCATTGTGGATGTATAAACTTACCTTACATATATAAATAAATCAATGTATCTTTCAAACAGAGAGTGTCGTGGAAATCATTGTCCCATCAGAAATGGATCAAGACTTCAGCTGGGTGAAAACGTGGATTGGTAAGGAAAGAATAAACTCGGTTCATGGGATGGATGAAGAACCAGACTGCAGTCACTGTGACCTTCATTTTCATTTGTATGCATTAAAACTGAGAACGACCAAGAATGAGTCCAAAAAACACCAAAACTTTGAATTAGTTAAAAATCGACCGCTTATTTTGAAAGCGGACGTTGGAACCAGGTCACTGCTGCTTATGTTTGAAAAACAAACCGTGAACCGTCATCGCGTGCTTTTATTTAAAACCGGGACGTTGGAACACCGTAACTGCTGCTTTTATATTTTGAAAACCGGCGTTGAAGCTTGCCGCCGCCTTTATTTTGAAAGTCCAGCACGGAGTGCGTTGGTGTTAGTCCGTGCTCCGGTGTGTCTCCCACCGACTGTTTCCGGACTCTCTCGCCGACCATGAAGCTGTTTTCCCGGGCTGCGTGGTTGCTCCTCTGGGCGTCCTCCTCCTCCCCGGGCCTCCGCAGCCGGGTCCAGATCCGGTCCGGCATCCCGCCCTCCGCCAGCCTGTCCCGGTCGCCCGCTTCGTGGCCACAGTTGACTGGGCCTCCATGGCCACCATCTCCACCACAAGCGGCGGTGGGGGCAGCCGTAACTCAAACGCTTCTCGGTCAGCGACGGGCGGACGGATCCGGCTCCGGGGTGCCCTACATTACCTGACCCGCATGGAGATCTCCGTGCAGGAACATGAGGTACCGCCCGCCGGTCCGTTTGCTGCCGGGTGGGGGGGTCGATTGCATGATAATATAGTTATAAGTAATAATAATAATTCATAAGTAAATATATTAATAATAATATATTTATATGAAAGTATTAATATATATTTATTAACAAGTTTAATAATTATATTCAATAATGTATTCTAATAATATATTTATGTTACATAAACACGCAGTTTAGGATTCACGTGACTCCACCGTGACTCAGCAGTTCTTTCACAGAGTGACTCAGCAGTTTTGGCAGTCATGTGACAGGAGAGCTGAGATGAGTGACGAGTCACTGAAAGGAGCTGAAGCGTCAGTTAAAGCGTCAGTTAAAGCATCAGTTAAAGCATCAGTGAAAGCATCAGTGAAAGGAGCTGAAGCGTCAGTTAAAGCATCAGTGAATAAAGCGTCAGTAAACGTAGTGAGCGGAAGCGTCAGTTAAAAGCGTCAGTTAAAGTCGTCAGTAAAGATAGAAAAAGCGTCAGGAAAGGAGGTGAAAGGCATTCGAGCTTAAAGCGTCAGTGAAAGGACTCATTAAAGCATCAGTTAAAGCGGTCAGTGAAAGGGGTGAGCGTCAGTTAAAGCGTCATGTTAAAGCATCAGTTAAAGCATCAGTTAAGCGTCAGTGAAAGGCAGGTGAAAGCGTCAGTAAGTATAAGCGTCGTAGAAAGGAGTGAGAGCGTCAGGTAAGAGCATCAGTTAAAACATCAGTTAAAGCGTCCGTGAAAGGAGTAAGCGTCAGTTAAAGCGTCAGTTAAAGACATCAGTTAAGCATCAGTTAAAAGGCCCAGTGAAAGAGGTGAAGCCGTCAGTTAAAGCGTGCAGTTAAAGCGTCCAGTTAAAGAGCGTCAGTATAACGAATCATGAATAGAGCTCGGAAGCGTCAGTTAAAGCGATCAGTTAAGCCAGTGCGTCATGAAAGGATGTGAAAGCGTCAGTGAAAGGTTAAAGCGTCAGTTAAAGCATCCAGTGAAAGGAGCTGAAGCGTCAGTGAAAGGAGGTGATGCGTCAGTTAAAGCTTGATTTCAGGTGTGCAAACTGTAGGCAGTGAAAGCAGGTGAAGCGTTGATCTCAGAGCAGCTGAATGTCCGTTAAAGAGGTCAGAGATGAAGTGCTGAAAGCAGTTGAAGTGAAGTGTGTGTCCCTGCAGGTGAACCCTCAGGCGTCTCTGTCCATGTCTCTGGCTCAGACGGACTACTGCAGACAGCAGGGCTTCGACCCTCAGAGTCCTCTCTGCGCTCACATCATCCTGTCCGGATCTGTGGTGCAGGTACAAATACACACACCTGTGTACCCAGGTGAGAAAGCCTGAGCAGTCACATGACCCTCACCTCCCTCCCTCCCTCCTCTCGTCCAGGTGAACGGGACGGAGGCGGAGTTTGCTAAGAAAGCTCTGTTCAGCCGACATCCGGAGATGATCGACTGGCCGTCTGACCACAACTGGTTCTTCGCCAAGTTCAACATCACACAGGTACCAGTACTACGACTGCTACGACTACTGCATACTACTGCAGTACTACGACTACTGCATACTACTGCATACTACTGCATACTACTGCAGTACTACGCCTACTGCATACTACTGCAGTACTATGACTACTGCATACTACTGCATACTACTGCATACTACTGCAGTACTATGACTACTGCAGTATTACGACTACTGCATACTACTGCAGTACTATGACTACTGCATACTACTGCATACTACTGCATACTACTGCAGTACTACGACTACTGCATACTACTGCAGTACTACGACTACTGCATACTACTGCATACTACTGCAGTACTACGACTACTGCATATTACTGCAGTACTACTGCAGCCACTGCTACAGCGAGTACTCTGACAGCTGCTGTACCAACTACAGGTAGTACTACTGCTAACTGCAGTACTGAGGTCATTTCAAACAAACAGGTGTTTTTTTAGGTGTTCATGTCATCAGCCAATCAGAGGGCAGGACGCCTCGTTAATGTCCACGTTGCTCGTTGCAGGTGTGGGTGCTGGATTATTTTGGCGGCGTGAAGACCGTCACTCCAGATGAATACTTCCAGGCAGCGCCGCACAGGAAGCTCGGCTGACTGCCAGGCTGCTGGCTCTTGTAGTTCTCTTGGCTCTGTTTGTAGTTCTTTATAGTCCTTTGAAAGCCACAAAGTGAAACATGAGACTTTTTTCTTTCCTTGCAGTGAGCCTCAGGTGTGTGTGTGTGTGTGTGTGTGTGTGTGTGTGTGTGTATGTGTGTATGTGTGATTGTAAATGCAGGTGTGTCGCTCTGTCATGAACATGTTTGACCAGCTGAGGGAGCCGCTGAGCTTCAAGTCAAACAAACAGACAAACAAAAAGCTTCAAGTTCCACTGCAGCTGGAAACCAAAATATTAAAATATTCAGATGGAAATAAAGAAAACAAAGTGCCTCTGTACCTGTACCTGTGTCTGTACCTGTCTGTACCTGTCTGTACCTGTGTCTGTACCTGTCTGTACCTGTCTGTACCTGTACCTGTCTGTACATGTACCTGTCTGTACCTGTATCTGTCTGTACCTGTATCTGTCTCTACCTGTCTGTACCTGTCTGTACCTGTACCTGTACCTGTACCTGTCTGTACCTGTCTGTACCTGTATCTGTCTCTACCTGTCTGTACCTGTCTGTACCAGGAAACAATCATTCAGAATCGTTCAATCACACTGTGACATTCTGGTTTATGAAGCTTTAACGTGTGTCATCTTTTAAACTTCATCTCCCATGATTCTTAGCTTCAGGTGCTCACCTGAATCTGCTTTCAAAATAAGAGTCTTCTATTTTTGGAGAAATGATTTATAGAAATAAAGTTTGTGAAGAAATGTCTCCACGTCTTCTGTCTTCTGTCTTTCTATTAGTGACATCATCAATCACACAAAACAACGTTTGGCGTCGTGAAGTAAAAACAAAGTAGCATCAAATGGAAACGCTGAGGTATGAAGCGTTCTCATTGGACGTTCTGTGCAAACACACCGTGACGTCACCCGTCACCGCTTTGGAGCCAGAAGTGACCATATTTGGACGAAGGCGTTTTCTAATGCGATGCATCAGAAGACGTCGACGGAGGCCGAGCTGAAGTTGGTGCAACTTTGATGTTTTGGTCCAGTGAGGATGAAGATGATGAATTTTATAACAATAATAATAATAATAATACATTTTATTTAAAAGCGCTTTTCAGGGTACTCAAAGACACTTTACAGAGAAGAACATTAAATCATGAATAATCTTGAATTAATTTTGTCGTTATGTCAGGAAAACAAAGTGCAGTTATTTCAAGATGACGACATGAAACAGGAAACAAGTTGTCTTCTCGAGATAAAAACACAGACATGTGGAGAAAGGACGGTCATGTCGTTATCTCGAGATTTCAAGAATTATCTCCTTAGTTTGTTTGTTTGTTTGTTTTTAGATAACGACGCATAACTAAAGAAAACAAAATAAACAAACTCGTTATCTCGAGTAAACGAGTTCAGATTGTTCATAATCTTTCTGTTGGTGTGTGTGTGTGTGTGTGCTCTGTGTGACTGTTGCCATGGTTACAGATGTCTCTCTCTCTGTCTCTCAGGTCCGTTGAAGCCAGAGGTCACGGTCGCGTACGTCGCCGTCTCGCTCATCTTCTTCAACAGCGGCCTGTCTCTGAAGACAGAGGTGAGCTCACACTGACACCGGAGGTAATTAAAGGTAGTTAAAGTGTTAACGATGGCGTTAATTACAGCCT
>NW_020857194.1:8041-8968 GCF_000972845.2 Larimichthys crocea
GAAGTCGGGCTATGTTCTTGAGATGGAAGAAGGCAGTTCTGGTGATTTGGTTGATGTGATGTTCAAAGGAGAGGTTATTGTCAAAGATGACTCCGAGGTTGCGACTGTGGGGGGATGGAGACAGGGTGGAGTTGTCGATGTTGAGGCGGAAGCAGTCTGTGGTCTTGGTGAGGGATTTGGGGCCGATGATGATCAGGTCTGATTTGTCACAGTTTAGTTTGAGAAAGTTGGTCTGCATCCAGGATTTGATGTCGGCGAAGCAGTTGGAGAGAGTGGAGTGAGTGGCGGGGGGTGATGGAGTTGGTGGAGATATAAAGCTGGACGTCATCGGCATAACAGTGGAAATGGAGACCATGGTGGCGAATGATGTTGCCAAGAGGGAGAAGGTAGAGTATGAAGAGGAGAGGACCAAGCACTGAACCCTGGGGGACGCCTTGGGGAGGAGGAACAGTGGAGGAGGTGCAGTTGTTGATGTGGATGAATTGTTGTCGGTCTATGAGGTATGATTTGAGCCAGGAAAGTGCAGTGCCAGTGATACGAGGGAGGACTCGAGGCGGGAGAGGAGAATGGTGTGGTTTATGGTGTCGAAAGCTGCAGTGAGGTCCAGGAGGATGAGGATGGTGAGGTGGCCGGAGTCTGTGGAGACGAGGATGTCATTGGTGACTTTGAGGAGAGCTGTTTCGGTGCTGTGTAGAGAACGGAAACCGTATTGAAATGGTTCGAGCAGGTCGTTTGAGCAGAGGTGGGCTTTGAGTTGAGTGGCGACAGTACGCTCAGTAGTAGATTGGAGATGGGCCGGAAGTTCGACATGATGTCAGGGTTGAGTCCAGGTTTTTTGAGGATGGGGGTGACAGCAGCCAGTTTGAGTGAGCGGGGAACTAAGAGATTTCTGTGATGAGTGTGGAGATGGTGACAGTAACAAAGTAA
>NW_020857195.1:0-6849 GCF_000972845.2 Larimichthys crocea
TCCCTCAAAGCTGAATGAAAGAGCAGGTGGGATTTCTTGACACGAGCGTCAGCGTTGCTGAAATGTCTACAACATAAAGCCTTACAAGACTTGCCTCCAACAAGCAGCGGTATGAAGCCTTTCCCGCAGACGATCGGCCAAGAGCATCGAGGCTCTAGATCTGGCTGTGGTGCTTACCTGTCCAGCGCAGTCTAGGTGTTGCCTGGGCATGACTAGGACACCCTTCACGGTTACCATTCTGGTCCAGAAGCCTTTCACACGCAGAGGCTGTTCTGTCTACATTAAAGCTTATTCGATCCGCTCGGATTCTTAAGCACCTGTGACGATTCAAGGCAGGTTCCTATGAGAGAATAGGTTCCCAAGGTACAACGGGATTACGCCGTTACCTGTGAAACAGTTCCTCAAGTGGCGCAGAGATGGCAGGAGTCTCTGCAGGAGCTGATCAGACTGAACTCCCTCGCAATTACCTCCTTCACCACAGTAACCACGCAAATGCGCAGAGTTATGGGCGTCTTTTCTGATGCTTCACGTGAAGGCGATTGCAGCAGTAGGCCTACCTCAAGGTTAGAGGATGAGAACGGCCACACAGAGTAAGTTTGTATTGGGCAAAGGCCAGCTTGCACCTCTGGCGGAGCTCCTATCCCCAGCTGGAGCTTGCGCAGCGTTGTTAGCTACAGAACGCCGAACAGGTCAAAGAGAAACTAGGCCAAGCCACGGGCGAGATCACTTCTTTACTGACAGTAAGGTGGATTGGGCTTCTTTCAACCAACAGGTCCAGAAGGTTTACGTGTTTGTGACGCAAATCGCATTCACCGGATATGGCAGTTCCAGCCGCCCGAGTTCAGTGGAGGTTTGTTGCCACCAGAACAACCAGCAGACCTGCTAGAGGGGTCAAGGTCTGCAAGCCACGTTGCAAGCAACCAATTGGCTTACCGAACCACATTCTGCTAAGCCAAGTGAGCTCACTCACCAAGCAAAGTGCTTTCAGTTGATCAATTCGGATGCGATCCAGAACTTCTCCATGCAGGCCGCAAAAACTTTCCTGACCAAGGTTTGCCGGGGACCCAGCTGACCTCACAATGGCTTTGACGAAGTTCTCATCCCTGGGAGGCATCTGACCAGCGCCGTGACCATCTGAGGCACGTTCTAGCCCATGAGTTTGTCATCCAAACACCCTCACACTGACAACAAGATGTGTCGGATTGCATCTCTGCAAGACGGAGTAACAGCTTCAGAGCTTACCGCCGACAGAGCGCATTCTAATCAAACTGTACAGCCTGAGGTTACGCAGATGAGATCACGATGATCCAGCAGGGACAAGACTACCTGCACAGAGTCTCTTCAAAGAAAACTCCGCCCTGGGTAGTGCCAGAGGGTCTGCTACGGCGTCGGAGGCCGAATCACGATCACTCGAAACTGCCGACCGATGGATGGACTCATCACTCCTTATTCAGGCAGGGCAAGCACATGTTGCCACATTTCTCATTCGTCCACCACCACTTCAGGTGCAACACCAAGGAAGGCACTTCACGGAAGGACCAGTGCGTGCAAGCGGGTTCTGGTAGTGGGAGCCAAGCGAGCCATCAGCAGCATGGTGTTCAAGCTGTGTGAATGCAGGTGGTTACGCGGCAAACTGGAACAGCAGCAGATGGCGGACCTTCCTCAAGGCGCCTCAAAGCAGGAACCTCCCTTTACCAATGTGGGTTAGATGGTCTTCGGACCCTGGGAGGTCTAACCCGACGTACCGAGGCGGGTAGTGCCACACCAGCAGAGTGGGCATATGTTCACGTGCTGTCCACAAGAGCAGTTACATAGACAGAGTGGTTGAGACAATGAGTGCCTCAGCTGCATCATGCCCTCCGCAGGTTCTTCGCAATTAGGGGACCAGCGAAACAGTTACGTTCAGATCGAGAGAACGAACTTTGTGGGTGCCAACTCCCACTTGAAGGCGCAACCGAGCAGAGGAAGAAAGTTGTGAGAACCTACCATGCTCTCAGAAGTCACTGGGTTTTCAACCCGCCGCCTGCCTCCAATATGGGTGGGAAGCTGGGAGCGCATGATAGGTACAGCACGTCGAATCTTGGATTCTATGTTACTCCAGCGCTGGAAAGTCAAAGGTCACTCATGAAGTCCTAGCACATTCATGGCTGAAGTCACCACTATAATCAATTACAGGCCACTACTACCAGCCTCCCTCAGATCCTGAAAGCAACGCTGATTCTTACTCCAGCGATGCTGCTCACGCAGAAGAGTGACTCCACCAGCTCCTCCTGCAGACGGTTCAGAGGCCAGTCTATTGAACATCAATGGAAGAGAGTACAGGCCTTATCAGAGACATTCTGGGCAAGTGGAGACGTGAGTACTTGAGCGTACTTCAAGCCAGGCAGAAGTGGCATGCAAGAACAAACCTCAAAGAAGGAGACCATAGTGCTATTGAAAGACAAAACATGCCAGACGTAATGAGTGGTCCATTGGGAGAGTTGAGAAGACTTTTGCAAGTTGAAATGGACTGTCAGAAAAGTGGACATCAAGGTCGCATCTCATCATCCGCTGAAGACTTACTGAGACCTGTCTCTGACGTGGTTCTACTCTAGAGGCAGAGGACTGTTTAGGTTATGGGGGGTGGCATCTAGGGATGCAGGCGGGGAGTGTTATGCCACGGGAAATATATTTTGAAAAAGGGGGTTTTATTTGACAGTCATTTCTGAGACTTTGGTATGAGTAACTTCCCGTTCCTGGAAGTAGCTAGTTTCACTGTTCAAGGTTAAGGGACACATGTCAGCTAAGCTCCTCTGAAACTGATCTTTCCATTTGGTGGCATTGCCAGTAAGTACATTTGAGTTGATTTACCTGCAGAAAGAAGTGGTTAATAAATAGAATTAATAGTTTAGTTGATCGTTTTATGGAAAAATAAGTTAATTCATGTGTGCAGTATATGTACTGGAAATGGTTCATGACTCAGCTAAATGTTAGCTATTCTTTTGTGTCAATACCATAGACCTTAACTAGCTGGAAGCTAAGCTAAGTATAACATTTAGTTACCTACCTGTTTTACCTATCATGTAGATATTTCGTACTTACCTAATTATTTTATAACTTACCTGCGTATTTGTATATGTTTCAGTTTTACCTTCTTTTCAATAAACCTCGCTAACTACAAGACCTGCCTCTTCCTTGGGGGATTTGTTGAAGAGATGAGTTTAGCTGGCTGTTGGCTTTAAGAACAGTACAATTTGATTTATTAAATTTTTTCTCTCATCTCATACAGGTGCACTAGACACTGCAGCTGCACGCATACAGCAGTTGGAGGCTAAAGTTAAGGAGCTGACTAAAGAACTGACAAAGCTGAAAGTAAGCCAGTTGCATTTTCATCGATTTTGCATCTCCGATGATGACATCCGATTCTACACAAGATTTCCATCAAATGAAGTTTTCTGTTCCTTCTGGGAGGTTATTCAGCCATCTGCCTCCATGTTAGTTTATTGGGCAAAAGCCCAAAAAAAGGACATGTGTTTGGACCCTTATCACCAAGTCCATCACGCAGACTGCAGCTGATCGATGAGTTCTTCCTCTACTCCTGTCGTGTCGCTGCTGGCCTGCAAGAAAAGGTGCTGGCTGACATGTTTGAAATCAGTGTGTTCACTGTCTCCTGCATTGTGATCACATGGGCCAACTACCTCTACCTGCTCCTTGGTTCCCTACCTATCTGGATGAGTAAACAGCAAGTGCAAGAGACGATGCCAATCAAATTTACACAATACTTTCCAGAGGTGAGAGTAATCATCGACTGCACTGAGGTGCGATGCCAGAATCCTTCATCCCTCACCCTCCAATCAGAGGTGTTCTCGTCATACAAAAACACCACAGCCTTTAAGGGTTTGATTGGGGTTGCACCATGCAGTGCTGTGACCTTTGTGTCAAGCCTCTACACAGGCTCTATCTCAGACCGAGAGCTGACTCAACGTAGCGGAGTGCTGGACTTGCTGGAGCCGGGAGATGACTGTATGGCTGACAAGGGGTTCACCATCGAGAAGCTGCTAGCTGACTGTGGGGCAACACTGATTATCCCACCCTTCAAAATGACAGGTAAGCATAAAACAAAATCATAATATTAAATGAAAATTGTCACTGGCATTATTAAGGGTTAGCATTGTTAAAATATGCAGAAAATTGCCCAAAATATAAGGAATTAATTGTTTCACTCCTAACCACAGCACAGCTCAGCAAGGAGGATGCTCTGAAGACTCAGAAGACTGCTCTGAAGACTGAAGACTGCAGTCTCTGAAGAGCCATCTGCAGAGTGAAAGAGTATCAAATCTGGCAACACACTCTTCCTCTAACTTTGTTAGGGACAGTCAACCAGCTGTGGACCAACTGCTGCGTGATGACAAACTTCCAGGGACCACTCGATTTGAAAGGCTATATCCCTGTTGTATAGATCATTGTTTGTCCTCTTATGATGGCAGAATTACACAAACTTGTTTTTGTATGATAATTTTTCATGTTTGATAAGTTCTGTTGTTTTTCACTGTATCAACTGTAGGCTTGGGTGATTGGCCGGATATCTTGCCAATTGCTGATAAGCTTAGTCCTTCATGGTTGTTTTTATTTTTGGTGATTTTATTGAACGATATCTTGGTCATTTTATTTAGTTAATGAATGGTCACACACAACGCTAGTTGCAGAATATATCGGCAATCGCCGGTTGGTGGGCTGACGATTGCCCATTTGAAATTTTTAACATATCACCCTAATCCACTGTATATATTGGCCCAATACTGTTTTATTGTATTTGTATTACAGTGGTCCCTCATTTATCGCGGAGGATACGTTCTAAAAATAACCCGCAATAAACGAAATCCGCGAAGTAAGTTTTACAATTATTATACATGTTTTAAGGCCGTAAAACCCCTAACCACACACTTTTATACACTTTTTACACACATTTTGTACAGTACTCCCTTAATTAATCAGGACGCAGAACACACGTGCGGTTCTCACTTAGCCAATCAGGACGCAGAACACAATGCACGTTCATACTGTTACAGTGCGCTTTAAAAAAAGCATGCAAAATTACACAAAAAAAATCAGCGAAACAGCGAGTCCACGATGTGAACCGCGATATAGCGAGGGACGACTGTATACTGTATCCAATGGATTGTGTACACAGAAAAAGAGTCACTTGAGATGTAACAGTTTTACTATTTGTAAACATTGGTAAATGACAATACAACATTTAGTAAAAATCATTTGATAAACACAAACATTTGTTGGAATTCATTACAATCATTTAAACATTTAGTCGTCTCCTAAATATACAGGTGAGAATTAATCTTATACACATATCTATTAGAGATCCAAGTTTAAAAACATTAAATTTTGTATTCACATTAGGTATAAAGAATAAGAGACAAAATTAAGGAAAGACACTACAGGTGAATCTGAATCTATAAAAAAAATCAGGTGATAAATTCTTTTCATTTTGTTAACACATAAGATGAAAAATAATTTACAGAGGGATTTCAGAATATCTGCTTTCATTACCTAGGAAATCTACATTTACTGTCCATAGTATAAAAAAACTAAATATCTCCGTAAATATCTTCAGAAAACTGCTGAATGTAGAACTGTTTGGTGTAGGTAGGTTTTACACAGGTTTAGATATCGATCCGGAAAGTTGATGAAAAACTAATTTTAAAAAAACAGCATTTAAAGTTTTAAACGGTAGTCAAACTTAATGAAAAACACATATTTTACATCTAAGAAGTACAGGAAGACAGGAATGTCAGCTACCATGTAGCATTGTGCTGGAGGTGCATTTCATGTATGTACTAAAAAAGTAGTGGTCCAATTTCTCTTTCATCCCCTTTATCAGTTCATCATCCCTCCAGACTCTTTCAACTGTTAGGTCCTCCTCAGTGTCTGTGATGAAGTCACACCAACTCAGTCCAGTTACTGCCAATTGGCCTTGAACCTGCCAATGAAATTTATGTTTGTGTTTCAGTTTTGCCTGACCATTCATCCATTTGATGCCCTGCCCCAGAAATGTTATTGATGCTAGGGCATTTAATTTCAGCAAGCCCAAAACAAGGTACAGCCTTTGGGTCATACACTCTTGCATCAGAGCTAGCCCCGAGGTGAGGCGCATCAGGGTGTATGACAAATCCACAGCGCGAGACGCTGACATTAAAATGTTTGGAGTATTGCTCCAGCACCTTTGACTCACAATCAAGGCCCCTTTTCATAGCGGGAGTTTGACGTATTCCCTTAAGTATCCTCATTGCCAGGGCCTGACCAGAAGACTCCCCTCGTACATGACATACCTCATAGAACCGACTGGCTGTCACTCTAGGCTTTCGTAAGGCTTTCCATAATGGACAATCAGACTGTTCACGTGTCTGCTCCTCCCTCTCAGCTGCTATCTGAGGTGTGACAGTTAAGCTGTCAAAATGGAGGAACTCTTGAGAATTTGGATCATAATTTGGTAAAGTAGTGGGAAATGTTGAGCCCTCTAATGGCAGTTTGGGGAATGTAGGTGCGTGCGTGTTTTGGACATGATCAGTGGGTGTGGCAACAACAGCAGTACACTGGTAGGATAGTGGTGATCCTCGTGGCACAGGACTGAAGCTGGAATCCACCATGGAGAGCTCAGACAAGCCATGCAGCACAGAGGACATCAGTGGTTGTGGTCTTAGGGTTTTCAGTCTCTCACCAAGAGACAACAATCCTGGGTCAGGGAGAGATCCTAAAACAAACTAGAAAAATTTCTAAGAGTGCCCTGACTATGGCCCCTCTCCTTTTCCCTGTCACCGATACCCCATTGCTCTACATGACATTTATGATACTTAT
>NW_020857196.1:0-532 GCF_000972845.2 Larimichthys crocea
TTAAGAGACTTAAAATAATAATCAAGTTCAATCAAAAATAGCTTAAATGATGGTGACAGAGAGCTGCGTGACGCCATGTGTCTGTTCATTACACTGCACTGTTCATGTTAATGTGTCCTGTGTGTTTACATTACTATACTCTTTTTATACATCATGCCACTGTTATCCTGAGTACTTGTCTGTTTTAAAGGTTGATTGTTTTTTGTGTTTATTATGTAGGTTATAGATATTTCTGTCTGTTTATTGTGTGGGGGGTGTTTTTTTTTTTTTTTGCCTTTTCTACTTTTTTTCTAATTCTATAGTGTATGCTACACTTTCCTCTGCCATTTCCCCATGTTGGGATGAATAAAGTATATCTAATCTAATCTATTTTTTTTATTAGTAATTAACTTCAGTCAAAAATAGCTTAAATGATGGTGATGAATCACATGCAAAGACACTTTACATTACACTGCACTGTTCATGTTAATGCATCCTGTGTGTTTACATTACTATAGAGCCTGTGGGGTTACTTGTGTCCCCCCTCCCTCCC
>NW_020857197.1:0-537 GCF_000972845.2 Larimichthys crocea
TGGGGTTTCCTCTGCATGCTCCTTTTGAGAGAGGTGAACCGACTGAGTGCTAACTCTCTGTTGTTTGGCATTGGTTGCCTGGGCTCTTTAAAGGGTAGAGGGGCGACCCAGCTGTTGTCGTCATCTCTGTACATGGCTTTGTCCATTATTCCTAGAAAGAGAGTGTCCTCTAAGGAGGGAGCTAGCTTGTTGTCATTTTCAGTGCGATTGAAAACCGTCTGTCCCAGCGTTAGCTCAGGAGCCTTGCTAGGCCTAGCTGTGTGTGACTTTTCCTTTAGCTGCAGGAAGCTATCACATTTCCCAAAGACTGTTGGGCGGCCATTTTCAAGTATGACCGTTTTGTATGAGCAGACTGTTGCCTTGTGGACGTTACCTACACACACCTCCCCGATCACTACCCACCCTAAATCTAGGCGTTGGGCAAAAGGTGCATGATGAGGGCCATTGACTTGTTCCCTGACTTTATGTGCACGCAAAACGTCCCGTCCCAGCAGCAGGAGTATCTCTGCGTTAGGCTCCAGCTCTGGAATGTACTTC
>NW_020857198.1:0-561 GCF_000972845.2 Larimichthys crocea
TCATGTCAGTCAAAGTTAGCCTCTCATGGCTGGCTATAGTGACTACAGGTCAAAAGTCCCGCATCCTTCATAAAAGTGACACTAAAAACTCAAAGTACTCTTCAAATAAAGTTTCTCCAAACGTGTTATTCTAGGTACTTATTGTCACGATAATACATGTCCAAGAGTCCATTTCCCAGGATGAGATGGGTTTTATTTTCTTATTTGAAACTACGCCCCAGTCTAGGGGTGCCTAGAGCATAACTTGAAAGGGTCCCAATCTTCCCCGAGTCCCAAATAGCCACTTACAACAAGTTTTATAGAGAAAAAAACTTCAGGGTGGACCAAGGCCAAAACAACAACTAAAACAACTCTCTGGAAAATAAATCACTAATCTCAGAAAACACATGACAATGGACTTACCTCCCTAACTAACGAAAACAGGAGAAAACGAGATTAACACAAACTCCCAGTCCACCCCTACTTTCCAAAATTTAGCAATCTAGCACAAAGGACAAAAGGAGAGGAGGAGGAGGATGGGGAAGTGCTGGTTGTCCACCTCATAGACATATATACATAGAC
>NW_020857199.1:0-663 GCF_000972845.2 Larimichthys crocea
AAAGAATCTAAATGACTGTGGAAACTCCTTTAGTGACTACTGACTGTCGTTAGCGTCATTTAATAAAACAGAAACTAAACATGCTCATTAACAGATGTTATACATTCCTCTGTTCAGCCGTGTTGAGCTATGTGAAGCTGTCAACGTCTTCTGTTAGCTCCGTTAGCGCTGTTAGCTCCGTTAGCTCTGTTAGTTCAGTTAGCTCCGTTAGCTCAGTTAGCTCTGTTAGTTCTGTTAGCTTTGTTAGCTCAGTTAGCTCTGTTAGCTCTGTTAGTTCTGTTAGCTCCATTAGCGCCATTAGCTCTGTTAGCTCTGTTAGTTCAGTTAGCTCTGTTAGCTCTGTTAGCTCTGTTAGCTCTGTTAGCTTTGTTAGCCATTTTTGTTCCATTACCTCTCATTTTCTCTTCTTAGCTTCCTCCATCAACGTCCTCTTTGCTATCTTCTCCTCTGCCATTATGTCTATAGATTCTGCTGAGCCCGGTTACACTGCCCGCTCGCTCAGCTCTGGTTCTGGCACCACACCGACTCCTCTCCCCATCAGCATTCCCACGTGCCCTGGGCCTGTAAATCTCTTCTTCTTCTTCCCGGATGGTCCAAAACGTCTGTGGTACAAACACTAACACTCACAGTCCGACATAAGCTAACAGCAGCTAACATACTGAG
>NW_020857200.1:0-1047 GCF_000972845.2 Larimichthys crocea
CCCTCCCCCCTCTTCTCCTTCAAGCGGGCTGAGGTTGCCAAGCAACCAGGACCAACTGTAATCAGGGGAGCAGTTTGCACCTGCACCTGGACTTCTGGCCAAACCGTAGTTCCAATCATTGAACCGGCTTAACCTGAGGCACGATGAGACCTTCCTGATCGTTTTACATATTCATTTTGTGTCAATAAATGAAGAAATGTGTCCTCAGGAGCAAGAGAGAGAAACGTTACTTCTGCCTTTCTCCAGAAAATTTCTCCTTTTTTGATATGGGAGTCTATGAGGCTGTTGGCGGGAGTAGTCGATCATAGAGCCCGTCAGGAGCCAAAACTATATGTCTGACAGCTTTGGCAGGCGAATGTGAGTGATACAACAAATTTTGCTACGTTTCTATGTAGAAATCGTGTCTGTAGTGGGGCATTTGAGGCCACGGTAGTCAAATCCGTTTTATAGCAGCAGTGGCATGAATGAGCTGAATCTAGTGGTATAATTTTTATTTTTGTGGGACAAAATTTGTAGGAGTAGTTACGGGACAAAAAACGTACGGAAGAAGAAAAACAATAATAACTAGAAAAATTTCTAAAGAAATTTTGAGTGTGCCTGACTCTGGCCCCGTCGTCCCCATACAATTATTACTGACACTGCTCAGCAAATTCAGTACTAGAAAAGAAATTTTGAGAGTGACGAGTGGGCTGTTGCTGGGGGTCTGTATTCAAAAAGCACACCTCAAACAGTCATTTTTAACATGTTTATTTAGACACAGGAGCAGCTAGCGCTTACATGCTAGCAATTAACATTAGCATTTTTAGCTAGCAGTTAGCATGTTAGCATTAGCATTTTAGAATTAGCATGTTAACGATGATGGACTAGCAGTTAGCATTAGCATGTTAGCATTAGCATGTTAACATTAGCATGTTAGCGGTGACGGGCTAGCAATTAACATTAGCATGTTAACATTAGCATGTTAGCATTAGCATGTTAACATTAGCATGTTAACATTACCATGTTAGCGCTGATGCGCTATAAGTTAACATTAGCATGTTAACATCA
>NW_020857201.1:0-642 GCF_000972845.2 Larimichthys crocea
ATCCGTATGATGCGCTCCCAAGCGCATCATACGGATGGTCATGATGTGAACCAGCCGGTGGGTTAAAGCTCCACTTTATTCCCCTTTGTGACAAAGATTTTACAATGTGGTGCTGGTTTAGAGAAGCTAAGGCTTCTCTTAGCTCTGTTTCGGCTCCCACAAAGTTTGTCCCATTGTCCGATCTCATATGAGAAACTTGTCCTCTTCGACAGATGAATCTTTGCATGAGTTTGTGTCGAGAGAGTAAGCGACCTCCAGGTGAACAGCTCTACTTGCCATACAAGTGAAGATTACTCCATATCGCTTCACAATGCTACGTCCTCTTTTCACGTCGGCTGGGCCGAAGTAATCTACACCGACATTAGTGAATGGAGGGAGATCAGGAATGATTCTCTCGATCGGCCAGTCTGCCATTTTCTGTTGTCCAGTCTTTCCTCTGTACCGCCTGCAAAATCTGCACCTTGCGATGGTCTTTCTTACTGCAGCATTGGCATCTGTGATCCAATATTTTTTCCTTACAGAAGAAAGTACATGATTTCTTCCCCTGTGGCCAAGCTGTTCGTGAAAATAACGAAGAATAAGGCTTGAGATATGTTGGTCTTTAGATAAGATGAGAGAATGTTTCTGTCCTCTGGCATTGCG
>NW_020857202.1:0-705 GCF_000972845.2 Larimichthys crocea
TTGATGTCTGGAAGCTTCGGAATAAAAAAGAAGAGTACAACAATAAAACAATAATACTCAGACAGGAGCATGAAAAGTGGAAAAATGTCAGCCTGGTTAAGAATAACGAAACAATAAGATCAAATATTAAGAGACAATATCACAAAAAAGCAGAAAATGTCTAAAAAAAAATCATCATGCATCATGTTCTTAAATCAAAATCACATTTCTACCTTCATATTTATATTATTGTTTGCTTTTCTTTGCACATGCACAACAACAAAAATATTATTTAACATATTCTGACTCCCTCATTATGATAAATATCTGCACAAACTAAACTAAAACAACATTTATATTTATATTGTTTCTCTTTTTTAAGACTTCAGGTTTAATCTTTGCACCAATAACACATTTTATACCTTTTCTGACTTATAATGCAGTTAGATTATTTCATTTTTAGTCTCTTAACATGTTTAAAGTCTCTGCAAATGTTTTAATTTCTTAAAATCCAGATTTATCTTCTAGGTTTATTATAATGCATGTTTCTTGTGCTTCATGCTGCTGCAGGATGCATGAGTTTGGATGAAGCATGAGTTTAGATGATGCATGCATGAGTTTAGATGCAGCATGAGTTTAGATGAAGCATGAGTTTAGATGAAGCATGCATGAGTTTAGATGATGCATGAGTTTAGATGAAGGATGCATGAGTTTAGATGAAGCATG
>NW_020857203.1:0-8446 GCF_000972845.2 Larimichthys crocea
TCACAGTGCTTTACAGAGGCAAGGAAAAACATTTGACATTAAGACAAGCAATAGCAATAGAAATAAAAAATGAAAAAGAGAAGAAAATTTAATTAAAAATATCAGAATGTCATTTAAAATCATTAAAACAGAAAATTTGAAATTAAAACATTAAACGAATCACTGGATTATGATTACAAATTCTTTAAAAGTTTCTTAAAAGAGCTCAGCCAAAGCACGTGAAATAGAAAAGTTTTTAACCTGGATTTAAAAGTGCTAAGAGTGGGCTGATTTCAGTCCTGCTGGTAGTTTGTTCCAGTTGTGAGCAGCATAACTGCAAATGCTGCTTTACTGTGTCTGGTTTGAACTCTGTGTTCCACTATCTGACCTGAGTCAGTAGAGATCAGAGCCCTACTGGGTCTATATCTACTAACATTTCGTTTATGTATTGTGGGCCTAAACCATTCAGTGATTTGTAAACTAGTAGCAGAACTTAAAACTATTCTGTGGCTAACTGGGAGCCAGTGTAAAGACTAAGAACTGGGGTGACGTGTTCTGATCTCTTTGTTCTGGTCAAAACTCGAGCTCGCGTTCTGAATGAGCGGCAGCTGTTTGATACTTTTTTGGGAGTCCAGTCAAAAGACCATTACAGTAGTCAAGTCTACTGGAGATGAAAGCATGGATCAGCTTCTCCTGATCTGTTTGGGACATAAAGCCCTTAACTCTGGATATGTTCTTAAGTGGGTAGAAGGCTGTTTTGGTGACTGATTTTATGTGACTGTTGAAGGTCAGATCTGAGTCTATCAACACGCCAAGGTTTCGGACTCGGTCTTTAGTTTCTAGAGACAGTAACTCAAGGTGTTTACGACAGCAACCCTCTTCTCTTTATTACAAAAAACAATGACCTCAATTTTTCTTATTGCCTTGTGTATGAATTGTGCTACACAAATAAACTTGCCTTGCCTTGCCTTGCCTAGGAGGTTGGAATTTTTTAGTTCAGACTTTACTGAACTTTTAGTAGTTTCTTTCTTTTATGGGCTTTTGATTTTGTATCTGTCTGCTTGCCTGTAAGATTTTGTCTGTTCACCATTGCAATGAACCCCTGAACTGCTGATGTTGTGCATTGTCCGCAATTGGTGTCTTCACCTGCGGCCTCACACCACCTTGACATTTACATACTCCATTTTATTAATATCAACGCAAAATTAACTGAAAGATGTTTTAGGACCTTTTCAAACCTGAAAGTCCAAACCAAGGCTTGTTGTTTTGTTGCAACAGATATAATTGATCTACATAGAGTTTTATATTGCAGTTCTACAAAACACACAAAAGAACTCTATGTCCTGTCGTCATAACATGTGAACTATACTTCCTTTTCCTGTTTCTGGCGATAGCCTGCCACAAGTACCAAATGATCGAAGCATCCAAAAACACACAGGGGAAAAACCCAAACTATTATGCAACTTGATCAGGGTCGAGACCACATCTTTTCCTCCTGTTTGGTATGGACCATGGTCTGGGGAAGGTTTCACACCTGTGATTTTGGTTCAGATCAAACTGAAAAGTCTGAGAGTCGGTAGGTCGAGGTAGTGTGAAAGAGATCGGGTCGTGAAGGAAAAAGGGCACCAAACTTACTGGCAGAGCAGGCATGAAGATCTTCACATACAGCTGGGTGAGACTTCATGCAGAAAGACAAACAAACAATGTGTATGTGAAAAACATGTCAAATTGAATACTGTATATTGTGTATATGTAATGTATGAAGCTATTGGTATCAGTATCACTACAAGTGTGCAACCATTGACAACACAAAATTTGTGTGTGCGCTGTTTCTGATCTACCTTCTAACAACCACCTTTACACAAACATACTTCACCATTGGTTCTAACCTGGCGACCTCTGCGCTCTGTCTGAGAGCGAGTAAGAGAGGTTCAGTGTTAATGAGGACGGCCCAGCAGGGGAAACAGGCCAACAGCAGAATCAGAATCCCCCTTTGGAGAATGACGCCCACACGCTTCAAGTTACCGCTCCCATAGGTCTGCATGAAACAGGCAGATAAATAAGTGGAGTTAGACACACAACGATGGCATTACTAAGCAAAGGTGTTGATAGGTCATGATAACAAACTTGACACCAGAGCTCAGTGTTTATCTGTTTATAAGGGGAAAGAACAACCTCTGGTGAGGACACTACCTGAGATATGAGGGTATCACAAGTTGATGATAAACCAGTGCCAATGGAAATACCAGTGATGTTAACCACCTGCGATTGACAAAACATTACCAAACAATACAAATTCAAAAGCAAACTTAGAGAAGGCAATGCCAGCAAACAGGCAGTATAAACTAAACAAAGATATGCCTCACCGCAACTGCTAAGGATACTCCTGCTAGTTCTGTTTTCCCCTGGTGACCACAGAACATCATGCTGACAATGCTGATCATAAACACCATCAACTGGGAAATGACCTGGAAATAATATTATATTAAAAAAATGCATGTTTGTGCTGAAAGAAATGAAGAAACACAAGTCATCAAACCACACTGCTGGTTTGTGTTTACGATTAAATCAATAATATGGAAGTTTCCACGCTACTTCATCAGAAATTAATGAAACAAAAAGCAAATACTGGCTCCCTGACCACAATGCTACAGCCAATATGTTCTGTCCAAAACATCTTTGTGGTTTGTCCTGTGTGATCCCGCCTACCACCCATGAAGACATTCCAGGTTGTCAGATATGAAAGATTTGGCACAAACGCAGCGTGCACGCAAGTGAAATGGATCAAAAGCATGGGCGGACTGGGACAAAAATTCGGCCCTGGCATTTTGGACCAGAGCAGCGCACAACTTTTTTCTCGTGCGCCATAGATGCGCCATGCGCCCGAGCATAGCAGCCCACAATCCCCAGCCCCCCACCCCGGGCAAATGCACGGTATGCCAGATTGCCAGTCCGTCCCTGATCAAAAGTGAATGTTAGATTCTGCCCAACCATGACCTTATAGTGAAACTATTACTATAGCCGAAAACGACTCACAATATGAGACTATTATAATCGTTACTTTCCCTGTAACAGGAGATGTGTTCAGTTGAGTCTCACCACAGGTCCGCCTAGTTTAAGAAGTTGTACTATCTCATTCCAGTGGTCTAACGGCACACAGCCTCGGATACGCTGCAGGCAAGAGCCGCAGTCGGAGCTCTGAACAGAGGCGGCCGCTTCAGCTCCTGTCAAGGCTCCGTTCACTCCCTCTGTGTACCTAGCACCGTCCATACCTGCGCTTTAAACAACAGCTATCTCTCTCTCTATATATATAAATATAGACCGAGGTGAAGTTGGTTCGTTGTTCGATATTCGCTTGACATTCGGCTGGGACCGTCTGCAAATTACACGTTTCAGTGTGAATTTAGTCATGAAAAATGTTCACTTAAAAATCGATAAAATGACTTTTTATTAGTGCTGTCAAAATTAACGCGTTAATTTTGTCGATTAATTTTAAACAATTAACACGTAAAAAAAAATTAACGCAATTAACGCGGTTTTGTTTACTTCCGGTGGCGGCTGACCCATAACCTTTTTGAGCGCTGAATTGTACGTCGACCCATAGACATATATACATAGACGCCGCATTGAGCGGGATGGTCGTAAACGGCGCCGCCATATTGGTTCGGGCAGATCTGCCCGTAAACTAATACAAGGAAATGGACTGAACTTCATAAGCGCCTTTCTACAAGTTCTTTAAGTTAATGCCTCTTATACACCCATTCACACACACACTAATATATCTGGGAAACAAACAGGCACCAAAAACAACGTATGTAACTTTTAAAGTGACGATTATAAATGTTTATCCTTTATGTAAGCACCAGACCAACGTATGTATTTTTCTAATGCTGAGTGTTTACAGCTACTAATGTGTGTAACACTGTTATTGTGATGATAATATGAAATATTTATATTTAACATTTAATCTGTGTCTATAATAACCAGATCCTGAATGTAGATGTGACATGAGGGTTTCTGATCAAGAGCACACACACACCCACACACACACACACATATATATATTATGTGCTGTCAAATTAACGCGTTAATTTTGTCGATTATTTAAAGAATATTAACGAAAAGCGTTAAAAAAATTAACGCAATTAACGCGGTTTTGTTTACTTCCGGTGGCGGCGCCTTTTTGGATGTGGCAAAGTAGAGCTTTGTTTCCCAGATATAAATTAGTGTGTGTGTGAATGGGTGTATAAGAGGCATTAACTTAAAGCCCTCACGGAGACTGCGCCCTGGCGCGTCGCCCCACATTGCCCATAGCTAAAACCGGCCCTGCTTGTTTTAGTTTACGGGCAGATCTGCCACATCCAATATGGCGGACACGTTAACGTATCGCAGCAACGGACCAACCTGCTCACTGAGGCGTCTGGTCTATATGTCTATGATCTATCCTAACTAACGTAGATCTGTGTATATATGTCTATGATCTATCCTAACTAAAGGAGAGTCTGTGTATATATGTCTATGATCTATCCTAACTAAAGGAGAGTCTGTGCATATATGTCTATGATCTATCCTAACTAAAGGAGAGTCTGTGCATATATGTCTATGATCTATCCTAACTAAAGGAGAGTCTATGTATATGTCTATGATCTATCCAACTAAAGGAGAGCTGTGCATATATGTCTATGATCTATCCTAACTAAGGAGGAGTCTGTGCATATGTCTTGATCTATCCTAACTAAAGGAGAGTCTGTGCATATATGTCTATGATCATCTTCCTAAACTAAAGGAGAGTCTGTGCATATATGTCTATGATCTATCCTAACTAAAGGAGGTCTGTGCATATATGTCTATGTCTATCCACACTAAAGGAGAGTCTGTGGTGTAAGATGGATAAGGACGGACTTTTAGGGGGACAATTTCATTTTAAAAAGTTGCCCGACGGCTCGTTGGACAAAAACCAAGCAATTTTGCACAGTTTTGCAAAGCCGAATTTAATTCCACAGAAGTAACACGACTTTAACATATCACCTCAAAGCAAAACACCCAGTCTACACTACAAGGAGTGTGGCACTCCTCAGTATATTTCCTCATTCTGGCCTTTTTTCTGTTTGCACTTGCCTATGTGCACTTAAGCCAATAACATGAATGAATTTCATATACTTTATCTGAGTTTATTTCTACATTAATTTGATCATTTTTACATAAATAATATTCATTATAGCTTCAGTCTCAGAAAAATGCATTTAATTTATTGATACATTTTTGATAGATTAATCGCGATTACAGAAAATTTTTGCGATTAATAGTTAATTTTTTTACGATTGACAGCCCTAATATATATAATTATATTACACACACACACACACCCACACACACACACACACACACCCACTATATATATATATATATTATATATATATAATATATATCTATTATATATATATATGTGTGTGTGTGGGTGTGTGTGTGTGTGTATCTGTGTATGTATATTCTGTGTGTGTTGTGTTGTGTATTTTCTATATATATCTATATATATATCTATCTATATCTATTATATCTCTATATATATCTATAATATATATTATATCATTAAATTTCGGTGTATATAATTTATTTGTTTTTCAAAGTGTTGTCAGAGTGCTGCAATCAGGGCCACTGGCCCCCTGAACATTTTTTATTTTATATTAAATATGTTCCGCCGAAACACTTGGCTGCCTCTCTTGAGTCCCTCAAGGTCACTGTCTGCTTAGCTGGAATCAACCACAAATATCTGGCTGGATGGTGCCTGCACGTATGTCTATTAGAGAAAGTGTTGTTTAGACTACACATCAAAATATAAAATATCATTCTTCCATATCTTAGTTGTCTAGGTGTTATTCTCACGACAAACTTCCAGTGGCTGCGGTAGCACATTCACACATCCGACAATGCCATCATTAGTGGTCAAAGTTTCACCTAAAAATATGAGATATTAATAGGTATTAAGTTTTGCAGTATACCATTATCGGTCCGTTTTCATACATTTACCAATTGGGGCTGATACAGTCATTTTTATTGAGTTTAATGTACTTACATTTTTTAAACTTGCTGTGTTTTTACAAACAGAATAACACCCATACAAGGGGTCTAGTAGGGTACAGTCGTTTTGAACCCATCTTCTTCAGATGGTGTGAATGAGAAATCTATTGTTCTGAAGGAGAAAACCCCATTGCAAAAAACAGGAAATCTTTGTATTGTAGACAAGATGGACAAATTGTTCAGATGATTTTAATGGCTGCAACGACAATCTCTGTTTCTCCCCTTTTCCACGTGGTGTTTACCTACAGTAGTTTTATAAAAGAAAATCTTATTACATCATTTTTTTATATGCCCCAAATAAATCTTAGGGGAGCCAGAGATCCAAAAATACATTGGCCTTAGCTGTCTACTTCAGCTCTTGAATGTTTTGAATGTAAGTTCATAGTGATTTTAATCACAACCCTCAGAACTATAGGTCTATCAGCACTGGTCTGAAGTGGTGGCAGTTCTCCTTCTGCAGCCTTTTCCCAGGGTTCCATTCAGGAATGAGAGATGACTCAAGACATTGCTCAGCAGCCCGATTCCACTTTGTGAACATTTCTTGTATGAGCCTTCCTTTTTTCTTCGATTTTTACTTCCTCATTGTTAGCCCTTTAGCAGCATGGCTTTCTGTTAGCCTTTCTTGAGTCCTGTCAGGGATGGAGGAAGGGTCTAAGGCCTCCATCACTTTTGACATGGCCTTTCCTCTTCTTTTAAAACCCTCTTCTGTTTAGGTACTGAATTGTTGTCTGAGCAGTGTATGTATTTTGGACTGCCCAACTTTTCTCCTTCTGGCCTGGATCCTTTTGGCCCAGTCTCCTCTGAACAACTTTATATCCATGAATGTTTGAGGCTTTTGTAATGAATGATCTGGCAAGTTGTATGTTTCATTAGATGCTCAATATATCTTTCCTGTAGGGATCTGTACCATGGTTCGGCATGTGAAGGTCCCAGGTCGCCAATTGTTTTTTTTTTCCTAAGATGTGATGTTTTACTAGTACAAACCATTGTTCGACGATTGACCAATTTGTCTCCCTGTTTTTAGTCCAGTGCCTGTCCTAGCAAACTCTTCAAATCTTCATCATCTTTCTGATCACTACACTCACTCATCATGCCAGTCCTTGTGTTGGTCTGTCTCCTGCGGTCTGTCTCAGTCATCTCATATTTTGTACCAGTTTTTCGTTTGTCAACAGCAGGTTGCGTCAGAATTCCCAGATGATTGCCCACTCACATGGGAATAGGGCATTTGTATATCCAGTGGACTTTACACAATGCCAGGACAGTAATCAGAGTTTGTCATCTGATGGCTCTTCTGAGGATCGGTTCTGCATCTAAATCTCCTTTGCCTCCCACATGCATGTCGAAAAACAGCAGAAAATGGAGAGCTGCCTGCATATTGTCTGAGACTGACAAAATGGCATCCTCATTTGTTTTCGCACGTTACTTCAGAGTCTGATGACACTGTATGTTTCCACACTTTGAGTGTTGAAGAATCACTCTTTGCAGTCTTTGTAATTCTCCTCCACAACTTCACTGCACTTCTTTGCCTGAGCAATTATGATTGCAAGAGACAAAACCGGAAGATGTTTCACACCTTCTTGCAAGGTTCTGAACTGTTCCTGCAGTCTGGTCGAACACAAAGGTGCAGGGGGGAAGAAATTCTTTGTGCCCTTTGTCAGTCACATTCTTGCCTATGATCTAAGACACGCGCTTTTAGATATGGGCATGAGCAGAGGTGGTAAAATTGGAAGGACTTCCACTGCCGCCTGCCGTGGCGACAGTAAAGCTTCTGTCCAGAATATCTATGATAGACTCTCTATTAATATGCTGTGAGCACTGCCTGTATGAGTGCCCAACGAGCTTTCTTCAACAAGCCCACCATTTCCTCCTTGTGTAAATTTGCCCAGCTGTGAAGAATCTCATCAGCCAATGGCGATATGTAGCACTGCTGGTCATTTGACACCGCTCTCTGCCACGGTAGTGGTGGTTTGTTCCTCTGGCCCTGTCAGCCAATACAAGGGCATATTAAAGATTCCCTTTTTTATTTATCTAGGGATCTTGGGACACATGCTTCCCATTGCATCCAGATAAAGATGAACTTTTTTTTTTTTGTCAATATGATGGCCAAAAAATGCCAATTCCTTTTTCGTGTACATATGTACTGTTTACGTGTACAGGTTTTTTTTTGTTGTGGGTGTGTCTCTCTCTTCTCTTCTCCTCCCTTTTTTTT
Source organism: Larimichthys crocea (assembly GCF_000972845.2). Taxonomy (NCBI): domain Eukaryota; kingdom Metazoa; phylum Chordata; class Actinopteri; family Sciaenidae; genus Larimichthys; species Larimichthys crocea. The sequence goes on from NW_020857203.1 coordinate 8,267, forward strand.
TTCCTTCAGGTGAGAATGGGAGGATTGGCTAACCACCTGTGGGCTCCAGATGGCTGGGATTGGTTCAACCTCCCATCAATCGTCCTATCAGGGATAGAGGACACCTTTTAAATTGCCCCTCTGTTTTTGTTTGCTCTCTCTCTTTTTTCTGTCTGTCTTGGTTTTGACGACTCCTGCTCC
>NW_020857204.1:0-569 GCF_000972845.2 Larimichthys crocea
GGAGTGGTTGATCTTCATATTCCAGATAATATGCCTTTCAGACTGAGGGAATCCTCTGATAACTATTATGAATTAGTAGTGTCAGAGGCGTTAGACCGTGAGAAGGTTCCAGAATATGACATCACTTTCACTGTTACAGACAGAGGCTCTCCTCCTTTATCTGACAATGAAACTATGACGTTAGAACTGCTGGATGTTAATGACAATGTTCCACAGTTCCCTCAGTCATTTTATACTATACGTGTAACAGAGAATAACGCACCTGGGGCCTTGCTCAGTTCACTCACTGCGTTTGACCCTGACCTCCATGAAAACCAGTATCTAGTTTATTTCATCCTTGAGAAGGAGATAGCCAACACCTCCATGTCCATGCTGTTCTCCATTAATCCAGAGAACGGTAATCTTTACGCACTGAAAACTTTTGACTATGAGATCGAGAAGGAGTTTCTTTTCCACATCGAGGCCAGAGACTCTGGCTCTCCTCCACTCAGCAGTAACGTGACTGTCCACATCATCATTGTGGACCAGAACGACAACGCTCCAGTTATTGTGTCTCCATGGCGCGCGCA
>NW_020857204.1:929-1873 GCF_000972845.2 Larimichthys crocea
TCAGACCTAAACCTGTATTTGGTCATCGGTCTAGGCTCGGTGTCATTTCTCCTGCTGATCACCATACTGGTCACCATCGTGCTCAAGTGTCAGAAACCCAAGCCCAGCAAAGCGGCTCCTCCCTGCAGGAACAGTGTGATCAGTGAGAGGAACTCCACCATCGCAGACTCCACTCTGGTCTCCAACGATGCCTACTGGTACAGTCTGTTTCTAGCAGAGACCAGGAAAGGAAAGCTGGTGGTCAGACAGCCTGTGCCAAAGGGCTCCAGATACATCGTGTCCAGTATACCAAGAGGCACAGGACTGACAGACACTAGTGACTCAGCAGCTTCCACTCTGCAGGTAAGAGTCCGGTGAACAATTCTGTTTTCATATATAATACGTGTCAATATTGAGTGACTTGTTATTTTCCTTCATAAAACATGAGATCACAAAATTTCAGTCAGTGTAATGATGATTTTTAGCAATATCTGCAAAAAACAAAAAATCTAAACCCACATTTAAAATATGTATTGTAATGTGCTTCATGTGAAACACAGTTTTTCAAAATGCAAAAGGTGGCGCTGTTCTCTTAACAAACAAACGGCACTGAACGCCGTGACAGTCAATCGTTGTTATGCCGATTAGAGTAACCTGACAGCTCCGTGGTGCTGAAACGCTATAGCGACAACGCAATCGCCCTTTTTCAGCATCAATATACCCCGGGATTAAAATCAGAAATTGAAAGAATATGTTTGAGATCAGGGCCGTCAGCAAAAAACCTCATAACACTGGAAATATACATTATATTGGACAAGCTGCGTTGAACCCTGAAACAACAATGGGGTCCTTTGTGACAATGCGGTCTTGCAAAAGGTATGTCGTGCTCGTTTTTCTTTTTTCGTTGGTTCGTAACATATCGACTTCAGTGACTCATTACTCAATACCGGAGGAGATGAAAGAAG
>NW_020857205.1:0-573 GCF_000972845.2 Larimichthys crocea
ACAAACAACACATCTTCCCCGTTCCTTCTGCTCCGCGCTAAACAAAACATAACAAGACACACATCCCTCTTCCCCTCACCGGACGATAGCACAGCCAAAGGTGCACACTTGGCAGCGCTAATTCATTGTATGCATACACAAACAGATGATAACTTACGGGGTATGTGGAAATACGCCCCCCACCACTTACCTGTCCGCTTCCGGCGGAGAAACAGGGCGTATACATCATCGTCATTATATCGGAGGATGACGCGCGTAATTAGTGACCATGTGATGCAGAGAAATATGTGTTTTTAATAATGTCACTTTATCTGAGTACCAGGCAGTCTTCTATGGAAGATAAACAGTGAGCATACTGATATAATTTTTATCATGATCACCTTGTTACGGCTGCCGCCGTTTCGCCCCACGCACATGTATGTGCAGTGTTTTTTTTCTCCCATAGGTAAATGCAGGTGAGCGGTTGCCGGTCCCTGGTTGGCCCCAAACTGGAGGAGGCGGGGACAACAAGTTCGTCAGCTGCATGGCCAGGATTGGTGCGGCATCACTTCCACGCCGCCAATGAGAGCGCCC
>NW_020857206.1:0-720 GCF_000972845.2 Larimichthys crocea
ACAACTGGTGGTCTTTTCAGTCGATACTGACTGACTGAAATCCTTTCGTTCCTTGCATTAAGCTTCCATTATCTCTGCTTTCCGCATCCTTTAGCAATTTCTTTTTTCCATTGGCTTTCAATTACTCCAATGACAGTAGACTGTGCACCCTCTCCATAGCAACATGATGGTAAGTGATGGGCTAGTCCCGGCTTGACCCTTCTTTACATAATGACAGTGCAACGGACAGCTACTCTATATCAAAATAGAGATGTCAGTCACTTGTGTGGAATTGAATTGGTTTTCCGCCCTGAGCTCTTATCTCTCTACATTACGACTATTTCTTAGACTAGCAACTAGTTCTTATTGTTGCACAAAGACTGAAACAGGTTGATATTGTTACGTCCTTCCCTCTAGCAACATACAATAATTTTCTTTGTTAAACCGTAGAAATGTTTGTGTATTTAAAACCTCAGAGATCGGAGACTCTACATGGAAAAAGGACACTCATCACTACTTCACCATGATGGCTTTATTCGCCATCATTTAAAGTAATTTAGCCACTTCCTCATATTGTTGAAGAGGGTCGGGGGCATTTCCAAGCAGACATAAAAGATGATTTGCTGACACCTCTTGACCTATTGCTATTACCTGTTGAAGCAGGCCTGGGCAATTAGTTCCACAAAGGGCCAATGTGGCTGCAGGTTTCCTTTCCTACCAAGCAGCAGCACACCAGACTTG
>NW_020857207.1:0-3635 GCF_000972845.2 Larimichthys crocea
CTTGACGAACAGATGAGGACAAATTCAGATTAGTCATCTGAGCTGAAGTGAAATGAGAGATAACACAAATACACAATTACTCATATGTGATATAACTCATTATATTCAGTGAAGTACATTAGAAACATCAGTATGAGTAGTGATCATCAAAACACCAAAAGTCACAAAAATGCAACTTACCCATTTCCCCGAAGAACAAACATGTGAGACAGAGAGCAAACAGTGGAGATGCCATCATGCTCAAACTGCTGTGTCGAATGGAAGAACACTGATGTTATCGCTACACTTCACAAAGAAGGAAGTTTGAATTTGATTGGCCCACTTGAAGTGACACTGTATGACCTGTATAGGAAACATAGTCACATGCTGACTTCCACCTACAGTGTCAAGTTTAAAAATAACACACCTTTACATCCAATGTGAACACACCAGATTCAAGATAGTAGATTTATTCAAAGGTTGAACTGATAATTATCATGTTTAATATAAAAATATTTTGAGCACCTCATCATATTGGATAATATACTAATATACTAAACTCTCTTTTCAAGGTGAAACATTACATTGGAGGTAAATTAGCTCTCTTTGGGGAAATTAGGTAACAGGCCAATCTGGTCTGAATATTATTAATAAGAATTTGAGTACTCATCCACTGAATCTCAGAGTGAACATACTAACACTAAGGAATAATTCAAACTTCCTAGTTGAACAAAGAAGAATGAATTGTGTACAGAAAATAAAGCAGAATGACATAATATTCATGACACTACAGAAATAGAACGAAACCATCTGAGCAGTCAGTGGATGTGCTCATCCCAGATGGCTGGTTTCGATGTTTTCAACCCACATCTGGGCATGCAGTTGAAAGCCTACATACACCGAATCAGAGTGTTTTGCCTGCTTTGTTAACTTGTGCAGATTTGGTCATTTGTCTTCAGCTTATGTATTTCTATCATGAGTAAATATGCTATGTAGATATATTATTCCTGGGGCTGGGCGATATGAACCAAAAGTCATATCTCAATATTTTTTAGCTGAAATGTGATACTCAATATATATACTGAAATTTTTTCTGTGGCCTCATAATTTCATACATCTATTATTAATGAACTGCCAGTAAATCGCACTCCTACCACTCATACTACAAATCCCACAATGCACTGCAACAGTTGACACACAGGTTAAGCCTGTGCCCCACCTCTAACCCCGCTTCTTTGGTTGCTTATTGACACACTAATCAGTGGTCCAGTGTTGACAACTTAGCGACTTTGTCGTTATATTTAGCAACTTTTCAGACCCTCTAGCAACTATTTTTTTCCCAAAAAGCGACTAGCGACAAATCTAGCAACTTTGTCTGGAGTTATTGGAGACTCTGATGTGACGATGCCAACGAGCAGTGGGAGACCTGGACAGATGGAGAGGAGAAATAAAAGCGAATTGGTGACTCAAGGGAAGAAATGTAGAGTCATTTTAACGCAAAATAAACTATATCGATATTAGCAATATGGTCTCGTGCTATATCGCATTTGAAAATGTATTCATATTGATTCAAATATTGATATATCGCCCAGCTCTAATTGTTCCCCATTTGGCTGTTTTTATAGTCGGAATTTCGCACAAGGTGTTTTAATTTAAGACACCTTGTGGAGATGGAGAACACAACACAACATATTCTCTGTGTTGTTTGTGTGTCTGACTTCTGAGCAGCTCAATCTACTCCATGCAGAATGATTGAGTGAGTGGCTGTGCAGTTACAGATCAAGGCGTGTAGTTCAGACATTCCCATCCTCGATCCTGTTGATCAAACTGTGCTCCGTAGTTTGGTCAGAGCGTCCCAAAGTGTCTTGCCACTAATTTACAGCTGTAAAAAAGTGAATTGGTTTACAGGAGTCCTGAAAGGCCTCACATTAAGGTGTCTCTGTGCTCTGCTCAGAAATAACCTACAATATGTAATGTATGTAAAATGTATGATGTTTTCACCATCATAATCAGCATTAGCCTGTCTTGGTTCAATGCTGGCAGTTCCAACAAGTCGAGTCCAATTTTTTTTGGAAGTTAAGTCAAATTGAATGAATCCTGCCCAAAATCACAATTTGCCTTAATATGCTTTATAATCAGTGTCCAACCCTCCCTCTGTCCTTGCCCCTTGATTCAGGAAAGGAAAAACTCCCGTAAAACAAACAAACAACAAAAAATAAGGCAGAAACCTCAGCAATTGCCATCAGATGTTGCATATAGAGCAGGCCTCCAAAATCACATTGCATACATATTTATTTATTTTTTATTTTTTGAAGATCATTTTTTGGGCCTTTTCAAGCTTTATTTCTGACAGAGACAGCTGAAGAGTGACAGAAATGTCACTCTAATTCGCCTATGTAAACTTACTGTCTACAATGTACAGAAGTCAAAGCATGATGTCATAACATTCAGGACACTACAGAAACAGAAAGAAAAGATGTAACCAATCAGTGGATGTGCTCATCCCAGGGGGATGGTGTCAGTGGTCAACCCTTATCTGGGCATGCAGTCCCAAGCCTGGACCCCACTGGACACGTCTCTGTAATGTTGTGGCTGATATGCTGTTTTGGTCAGTTCTCCATGTGGCGTCATACACCACCATCAGCGTTTCAGAAGTGGACTGTTTTTCCTGCCAGACTTTGTTAACTTGGTCACATTTTGTCGTTTTTCTTTGGCTTATATGCTGCAATGTGAGCACCAAGATTTATTTGAATGCATTGCAGCTCTACCAGGTAATTGCTGAAATGGGCATTGAGATATTAACATCTGATTCTTGCGTGCATACAACTTAAGTAAAAATGATGGCAACTTAATACTAAATATAATACAGTAGTAATATGTACTTTGACCTATGACCTAAGCTGTACTGGTCCTTTAATGACAACACATACACACTGAGATGCATTAAAAACCATTGAAGGCAAAACAAAAAGTTCAAGACATAACCGATCCTCAAAACTCATGTGTCACTTGTAGCATCAGTGAATCCGACCATCAAAATATACTGCTTTGATCAGAAAGAGAATGTATATAAAAGTAACCAGATTAAACAAAGGTTTCGATGATGCTTTTTCCTAAGACCATGAAGACACTTTTAGGAGGTAATGATTACCACAAAGACAAACACAAGAGAGCAGAAGGCCTTTAATGTGAACATTACTAAAACCTACTGAATCATAGAAATATTGTCTTTTGACAGCTGACCAAAAGGAAGATAGAAAATATCTCAAGATCTACATCTAAACACTTTGAAAGAATATTTAAAAAATCCAGTCTCACTAAAAATATGGCAATCACGTCCAGTTTTAGTGCTTTACACCGGAGTACACACATTCATCCCTGCTGTTGTTCCTCTGTCTTCTTGATCTGTTGGGCAGGTTGACATTTAAAGCAGCATAATGGAGGTTGTCTGTATCTCCATTATATCCCTGAAAATAATAAGAACAATGTCCAGAAAAACAATTAAATGTTGTACCATAAAACGGTCTTTGAATGTAAATTCACCAAATAATTTAAAGATAAAATTCTTACCTCACGATTGACTGTGGAGGAAGCTGAAAATCTTACTTGAGATTCTGATTGTGAAACACAAATAAAGTTCTTCATTCAAAAGATAT
>NW_020857208.1:0-21765 GCF_000972845.2 Larimichthys crocea
AACGCTGATGGGCTACAGTTAACATTAGCATGTTAACATTAGCATGTTGCATTCGCATTTTAGCATGTAGCATGTTAACATTAGCATGTTAGCGCTGATGTGCTGATAGGCTAACAGTTACAATTAGCATGTTAGCATTAGCATGTTACCATTAGATGTTAACGCTGATGGGCTAGCAGTTAGCATTGGCATGTTAATTTAGCATGTTACGCTGATGCACTAGCGGTTAACATTAACATGTTAGCATTAGCATTTAACATTAGAGGTTAACATTAGCAGTGTTAACATTAGCATGTTAACGCTGATGGGCTAACATTAACATTAGCATGTTAGCATTAGCATGTTGGCATTAGCATGTTATCATTACTATGTTAGCATTAGCATGTTACATTAGCATGTTAGCATTAGCATTTAACGGTGTGCGCTAGCAATTACCATTAGCATGATATAAATAACATGTTAACATTTGCATGTTAACGCTGATGCACTAGCATTAACTTACCATGTTGGCATTACCATGTAACATTAGCATGTATTAATTCCTAGTGGCTAATGGTAATTATCATAGCATGTTAACGAGCTAGTCTTCTGCTGTCTCTGTCTGCCATTTAGACAGACAAGTTCAAATTAAAGTGCCAAGAACTACTAAATGGCCGCCACCTCGGCGTCTGGTGGCCCCTCCCCCCTTCTTCCTTCACGCAGGCTGAGGTTGCCAAGCAACCAGGACCTAATCAGCAGCAGCTGATCTGCAACCTGTTAGAATGTCAGTTAGAGACTGAGAGAAAATGCTGAGAACTCCTCTCGAAAAGGAGGACTTTGGCCAAACCGTAATTCCAATCATTGAACCGGCTTAACCTGAGGCACGATGAGACATTCCTGATCGTTTTACATATTCGTTTTGTGTCGATAAATGAGAAATGTGCCCTCAGAGCAAGAGAGAGAAACGTTACTTCGCCTTTCTCCGAAAATTTCGCTCCTTTTTTAACATTGGTGTCTATGAGGCTGTTGCGGGAGTAGTGATCAATTAGCCCATCAGAGCCAAACTATATGTCTGACAGCTTTGGCAGGCGAATGTGAGTGATACAACAATTTTGCTACGTTTCTATGTATGAATCGTGTCTGTAGTGGGGCATTGAGGCCACGGTAGTGAAATCCGTTTTTATTTTTTTCACTGATTGTTCTCTCCCCCTCTTCCACTCTACGATGACATCATTCACTCCGCGAGCCTCTGGAAAGTTTGCTCGCAATACACACCCATCATTTTTTGGCTTCGTTTTTTTTCCTGGATTGTGCAAAACTGTTTGCGAAACTCTTTAGAAAAGGTCATAGCAAGCGATTCCGCCTACCGGTCGTATTGCGATAACCCGTTACACCCACCCCTCTGAGGGTAGCGTGACAAAAAAAGGGCGTAAGAAATAGAAGAATAGCGCGGTGGATAACATATAGGTGGTGCGTCCTTGCAACGCCCACTCAATAAATAAGCAAGCGCGGTGGTAACCATATGGTGCGCGCTTGCACGCGACCTCATAAGCGCAGTGGATAAATATAGTGTGGCGCCTTGCACGCACTGCATGTCCTTTTCCCTTTCCTGTCTCTTTCACGCTCTCCCCCTTACATTACTGTTGCTCTTCAGCTGTCCTCTATATATAAAGCTTGAAAAGGCAATGTCACCAACTTGCCCGAGCGGTCCGGAGGGCAACAAAGAATGATTCTCCAGGTGGTATTAAATGTGTGTTTATGATTCCACACATACAAATCAAACAACGTTCAAAAGAAATGAGAAGATCTCAAAATCCAATACTCTCCAATCTCCTTCCAATACAACTCACAACTCGCACACCACACATTTCTTTCTCCTTCCCTTTATCCATTTCCCCTTAATCACATGACTAATTTAGTTCAAAACAAACCAGTATAGGTGTTTTTGACATATTTACACATATAGTAAGAAACCATAAATATTTTACATAAATACATAATACAATATATACAATATAACACCTAGTTTACAAACCCCTATAACCATTAATAACACCACAAATACATACACATGAATATCAAAACATGAACCTATTTACATAACACCACACAACTCCCTACTCCCCACTTTCCCAACTTACTGCTGTCCTCCAGAACCATACATAAGGGCCAAGTTCCCCGGGGACCCTGTATTTTGACGTGACCCATGTAAGACGAGCAGCAGGTTGTGGTAAGTTTACCTTTGCGTTTGCGCCCTAGCTCAATCCAGAATATAATTTTAACGAGTCTTCATACTCGTGTATGGATCTGTGTGTCTGTATTTGTGTGTTCAGGCGGTTGAAGCAAGACGGGCGACTACGAGGCTGACTGGCCCGCGTCAACCGTGCCAGTGTCTCTCGCCGCCCCCACTTGGAAATGCACACCTGAATATGATTATACATAATGTGCTTTCGAATAAGAACATCTCCTATAGCGCCTTCTACAATAATGTGGGCCAGGCATATGGGGGTAAACGGCGAGCCGTCGTTACAGGCCTAAGGGATATATCTTAAAAAATGTTGAATTGGTTGAAAAGTAGAATAGTATGAAGTGATACAGGTTTGTGTAACACTGTGAAATTCAGATGAAAGTAGAATGGAGAGAGTAATAGTAATAGTACAAGATCTTGTGAAACTGTGTAGTTTGACACTGAACCTCTTGTAGTAGAAGGAGAGGAGTTTATTTGGAACTCTGATTAGAAGTGGCTGGCAGCAATTTTACTCTTGTGGCATAGAAAACAGAAACCTCATGTGTATCAGAATAAGAATAAGACAAAACGCGTGCTTGCCAGTTAAAGCCAGAACAAGAGACAAATAGCAACCACAATAGTGACAACAGCAATAGCTTAAAACCATAAATCCAAATAAGAAATTGAATAAAATGTCCGATTGGTAAAAGTGATTGAAAAGATGACAAAGTTGCAAGCCCTGATCTCCTCAAATCTTGTCGATCGTTATGATATATGTATGCAATGTGAGGCTCTCAGGGGTGCAAAGAAACCCCCCATAGTGGCACTAATTGTCTACGACAAACAAGGCCCTCTCAGGGCTATAGCGTAATACGAAAGCATAAAATCATAAAAATCACTCCTCTGAGCGAGCCAACCAGTGCCAGTGGTAGGAGCCATGATCAGTGTGATGTAGATTGTTTTTTTCGTTCTGGAAGTCAAAATTTCCTTGGCAGTTTCGGATGAGCTTGCGCCGCGGTTTGTAGCTCTGTCCTTGCCCGCGTCACATCCCCACCGGCGCGTTACGGCAGCGTGGCGACCGGCCCGTATCTAGCGAGTTCCGAACAATCACGTACGCAAGACCCCGCGATAAAACAGTTGTAAAGGAACAACAACAACCACAGCTTGCTTTGGCTTCTCCGATGGAAGAGATCTTAACAAGGATTCTGTTGTAATCTAAAAGTCAGAGGTGGTGGCTACATTTACATTTACACCATACATACCTTCTGGGTGAATTTCAAGTTCTTTTTGAAAAGGGCTTGTGTAGGACCCCAAAGGCGCACAACAGCAAGGGATCTATAGTAAATGTTCTTTATGAGGAACTCACAGCAGGCGACTATGGCAGGTAGAGAGAGAGGGAATAAGAGTCCGGTTCAACCGGGAGTCCGTTCGAGCACGAAGAATTGGAGCAAGGGGACAGATGCGGAAAAACCTCCAAACCGCCTCAGATGAAGCAGTCCACAAGGAACGATGGCGGGTCCACCACTCGCTAGGCGGGGATGGGTGGGGCACCAAGGCGCTCAGAGAGGTGGAAGAGGGAGGGGTTATCAGTCGGACGGCGTATCCTGGAGGGCTGGTCCCCGGTGTGCTGCCGGTGTGACGTCAGTAATGAGACTGAGGGTCAAGAAGGGATTTAGCTGGCGGGGAACCTTAGACCTCTCCTCGGACCATTAGCCCCCCTCCCAGTCAACCAGGTACTGGATGCCCCTCTCCACGGCGCACGAGAGGTCTAGCTGTCGAACCGTGTAGGCTGGGTTCTCCCCATGAATAGGCGATTGGTGGCGAGGAGTCGGGGTGAGCAGGAATCACGGGGACTCTCAGACTGGCTTGATTTTTGGAACATGGAAATGTGGGGTTGTACTATCATGGACCTGGAAGCTTGTTTGGGTTGGACTGAGCAGGGTTGATGACCTTCTGAGTTCCGTAGGGGCGATGAACTTGGGGTCAGTTTTCGAGTCGACCCGGAGTGGTAGGTCCACGGGTTGGACAAACCACACCTTCTGTCCCACTTGATAGCAGGGAGCCGAGGTGCGGGTCGAGATGGCCCAAGTGTGTGTAAAGGCCCACCGACGCAGGAGGTGGATCTGGCCTGGGACCAGGTGCGTCGCCACACGGGGATGAAAGCCTGACGCGAAGGGGCAAGAAACCTCCCTCTCTGGGCTGGACTAGGGGTGGCTGGTACCATAAGCACACTGAAAAGGGGAGAGGACCAGTGGGGCGGAGCTGACGAGTGGTATTATGGGATCATTCTACTCCCAGAGCAACGCTGCGCCGACAGGGGGCGGCGACTAGCCTACCCGGAGAGACCCTCATCCTCCTGGTTTTTTTTCCGCTTCCGTCTGTGGCCGTTAGATTGAGGTGAAACCCGGAAGAGACAGGCTGGCCGTGCGCCAACGTGAGAGAGAGAACTCTCCCAAAAACACGGAGAACTGGGCGGCCCTCGGTCCAGAGACCAAATTCGACTGGAAGACCAGGAAGCGGCATATGTGCTGAGAGGACAAGTTCAGCAGCTCTTGTTGGCTGAAGGATTGGGCAGGGAATGAAGTGGGCCATTTGCTAAACGGTCTACCACGGTAATGATAGTGGTTGTCCTCGAGACCGGTACACAAAGTCCAGAGTAGTGGGAACCAGGGCGATGGTGGAACTTGGACAGCGGGAGGCAGGTGACCAGCAGGAGCCTGGTGGGAGGATTGTTCCAGTTGCGTACAGGGCAAGGCCTGACAAACCCCTGGGTTCAGGTCCAGGGAGTCCCCACCAGAAGTCGGCGGTGAAGAACCTCGCTGTCCTCGTGATCCCTGGATGGCAGGGAATGCGTGTTGTGGGCCCACTTGAGCCCCTCAGGACGGAGGTGGGCCGGCACGAAGAGAGGTTGGGAGTACAGGGCTGGGACCAGTTGCTCCTTCCCAGCGCCGTCCTAACTCTCATCCTCCCAATCCCCCTGTAAATGGCTGACGGCCAGGCGAGCAGAGGGAAGGAAACCTCTTCCTCTTCCTTCAGGAACTGGCGGGAGAGGGCGTCAGGCTTAACGTTGCGGGTTCCCGGGCGATAGGAGAGAGTGAAATTGAATCTGGTGAGAAAGAGGGACCAGCGGGCCTGCCTGGAGTTCAGTCTTCTGGCTGACCTGATGTATTCTAGGTTCTTGTGGTCCGTCCATACGAGAAATGGTTGTTCGGCCCCCTCCAGCCAGTGACGCCACTCGTCCAGTGCCAATTTGACCGCCAGAAGCTCTCGATTTCCAATGTCATAGTTCATTTCTGCGGGAGTCAGGCGTCAAGATTAAAAGGCGCAGGGGTGGAGCTTCTGGTCATCAGTAGCCCGCTGAGACAGGACAGCCCCCACCCTGACATCAGAGGCGTCTACTTCCACCACGAACTGTCTCTTGGGGTCGGGCATACGCAGGATGGGCGCAGAGGTGAAGCGATTCTTGAGGGTCTGGAAGGCATCTGTGGCGGCGGAGGACCAGCTGAAGGGGACTTTGGAGGAGGTGAGAGCTGTGAGAGGGGCTGCCACCGTGTTGTATCCCCGAATGAAACGACGGTAAAAATTGGCGAACCCCAGGAATCTTTGTAGCTGCTTCCGGGAGTCAGGAACAGGCCAGGCGGCGACGGCTGAGACCTTGGCTGGATCCATCTGGATGCTCCCCTGGCCGACAATGTATCCAAGAAAGGAGACTGATGGAGCATGGAACTCGCATTTCTCTGCCTTAACAAACAGCGAGTTTTCCAGGAGCCGTTGAAGAACCCCCTGAACATGGTGGATGTGGTCCTCCTTGGCCTTGGAGAAAATTAGAATATCATCCAAGTAGACGAAGACATGCTTGTTAAGCATGTCCCGGAGCACGTCGTTGACCAGAGCCTGGAAGACGGCGGGGGCGTTGGTGAGGCCAAAAGGCATCACCAGGTATTCATAGTGTCCAGTAGGTGTGTTGAATGCTGTCTTCCACTCGTCGCCCTCCCGAATTCGCACCAGGTGGTAGGCGTTGCGGAGGTCCAGTTTGGTGAAGATGGTAGCCCCCTCCAGGAGTTCAAAGGCAGACGAGATGAGGGGGAGGGGATACCGATTCTTCACCGTTATGTCGTTGAGGCCTCGGTAGTCGATGCAGGGCCTCAATGATTTGTCCTTCTTCTCGACAAAAAAGAACCCCGCTCCAGCAGGGGAGGATGACGGACGGATGATGCCAGCCGCCAGGGAGTCGTTAATGTAGTCCTCCATGGCCTTCCTCTCTGGTGCGGACAGGGAGTATAGACGACCTCGGGGAGGACTGGTGCCGGGTAGAAGATCTATGGCACAGTCATATGGACGGTGTGGAGGCAAAGAGGTCGCCTTCGCCTTGCTGAAAACCTCCCTGAAATCGTGGTACTCTGGCGGGACCCCCATCAGATCAGGAGCCAACGTGGTGCAGGGCCTGGACTGAGGAGCGGAGGCCTGCTTGAGACAGACTTGGTGACAGGCCGAGCTCCAGCCCAGAATGGCTCCCGTCGCCCAGTCTATGTGGGGATTGTGGCGCCGGAGCCAGGGATATCCCAAAATGAGTGGGATACGCGGAGAGTCCAAGATGTGAAACGTGATAGTTTCGTGGTGGTTGCCGGAGAGAAGCATCTGCACTGGAACAGTCTGATGAGTGACGGTCCCCAGCAGGTGACCGTCCAGGGCGTTGGCGGGGACAGGCTGAGGCAGCGGAACCCTTTCTATCTCCAACTGCTGGGCCAGCTCTTCATTTATAATGGAGACGTCGGCGCCAGAGTCAATGAAGACGGCAAGGGAGTGGGAGCCCCCTGGTAGCAGCAGGCGACCATGGCAGAGGGGGCGTTTCCTGAGGGACAGTTCAGAGGTCGGACTCACCAGTACATCCCTCGCTACTGGTGAGACCTGGCTTTTTGCTGGACACCTGGAGACGAAGTGTCCGTCTTGTCCACAGTACAGACATAGGTTGTGTCTTTGACGACGCTGGCGTTCCTCTGGTGACAGAGTGGTTCTGCCAACCTGCATAGGTTCTGAATCTCCCCTCTGAGGTTCAGGCCGGGAAGAGGATACCTCCGGTACTGCACGGAACTGGGAAGGAAGAGGATGCCCAAACCGTCCTCGCCGTCTCTCCTCCCGCCTGGCCTGGATGCGTCGGTCCACCCGCCGTGTGAGTTCGATGAGCTCATCCAAAGTGGCAGGGAGATCATATGACACCAGCTCGTCCTTAACATACTCCTCAAGCCCCTGTAGGTAGGCGTCGCACTGGGCCTCGGTGTTCCATTTACTCTGGAAAGTCAATAGAGTAGTCAGCCACGGAGCGGTCCCCCTGGTGGAGGTTCAGGAGACCGCCCATAGCATCTGGACCCTGGGAAGGTGGGCCAAAAACCTTCCGGAGCTCAGCAGCGAAGTCTCTGAAGGAGCTGCAAGCAGGAGTTTGACGTTCCCATTCAGCGGTTCCCCACAGGCGGGCCCTCCCCGTGAGGTGATTAATGGTGAACGCCACTTTGGCCTCCTCAGAGGCGAATGTGTGTGGCTGCAGGGCGAACAGGATTGAGCAGTTCGTAATAAACGGATTACAGACCTCTGGGTTCCCCGCATAACGTTCCGGAGCCCCAACTCGGGGTTGAGAAACTGGACCAGGTGGCGTTGGTTGGAGTACGGCAGCAGGCGCTGTTGCAGGTAGGTTCTGGACCATATTCTGTGAGAGCACAGTAGTGAGCTGCTGGATCTGTGAAGCTACTGCCGCTAATGTCTGCTCCTGGTTAGCGGCAGCCTGTTGTTGAGTGACGGTAGCCTGGCGTACCTCGGCTGCGGTGGAAGCAACCAATGCCTCGTGTCGCTGGAGAATGTTCTCCACCCTCTCCAGGCGTAGCTCTGGCGAAGCGGTGTGTGCTGGATCCATGCTTTGGCCAGATTGTACTGTCTCATGCTGAAATAATACACAATATATGGCAACATAGTGAGATTAGAAAATGTATTCAAAAAAACAAATGAAATTGTTTTCTGACAACTCCACCTGATTCTTGTTCAAAAATGGTGAAATGAAACCCCATTCTAAAAAAAGGAAAGAAGGAGAGTGAGAGACAGAGATGAGGGAATGTCACTGGATAAAGGCCCAAATGAATGTACTGGAGTTGTCAGAAAACAATTTCATTTGTTTTTTAAATGAATTTTCTAAATCTGCATATGTCACCATACATTGTGTATGATTTCAGCATCACTTTATTAGAAAATGGTACAGTAAAAGAACTTGAAAATCACCCCAGAAGTAGCTCGGAACATGTAGAACAAGAAATCTGGTGGAGTTGTCAGAAAACAATTTGATTTGTTTATTTGATGACTTTTCTAAATCTGCATATGTATCTTAGAAGAGATTATTATTTGATTTCTGAGTTCCCGAGGTGAACTTGAAGGCACCATGAAGACGCTTTACCGTACAAACCGATGTTGTGAAGTTATTGATTAATATTCCTAATAAAAAATCCCAGAAATTATAAAAAGTCCTAGTAAACACTAATGTTGTTGGAGTGGCTCCGAGGATAGCTCGTTGTGATGAACATTAGGTTGTAGTTCGTTGTGATGAACATTAGGTTGTAGCTCGTTGTGATGAACGTTAGGTTGTAGCTCGTTTTGATGAACATTAGGTTGTAGATAGTTGTGATGAACATTAGGTTGTAGCTCGTTCTGATTAACGTTAGGTTGTAGCTTGTTTTGATTAACGTTAGGTTGTAGCTTGTTTTGATGAACATTAGGTTGTAGCTCGCTTTGATGAACGTTAGGTTGTAGCTGGTTTTGATGAACGTTAGGTTGTAGCTCGTTTTGATGAACGTTAGGTTGTAGCTCGTTGTGATGAACGTTAGGTTGTAGCTCGTTGTGATGAACATTAGGTTGTAGCTCGTTTTGATGAACGTTAGGTAGTAGATCGTTTTGATGAACATTAGGTTGTAGTTCGTTGTGATGAACATTAGGTTGTAGTTCGTTGTCATGAACATTAGGTTGTAGTTCGTTGTGATGAACATTAGGTTGTAGATTGTTGTGATGAACGTTAGGTTGTAGTTCGTTGTGATGAACATTAGGTTGTAGTTCGTTGTGATGAACATTAGGTTGTAGTTCGTTGTGATGAACATTAGGTTGTAGTTCGTTGTGATGAACATTAGGTTGTAGTTCGTTGTGATGAACATTAGGTTGTAGTTCGTTGTGATAAACATTAGGTTGTAGATTGTTGTGATGAACGTTAGGTTGTAGCTCGTTTTGATGAACGTTAGGTTGTAGCTCGTTGTGATGAACGTTAGGTTGTAGATCGTTGTGATGAACATTAGGTTGTAGCTCGTTGTGATGAACGTTAGGTTGTAGCTCGTTTTGATGAACGCTAGGTTGTAGCTCGTTTTGATGAACGCTAGGTTGTAGATCGTTGTGATGAACATTAGGTTGTAGATCGTTTTGATGAACATTAGGTTGTAGTTCGTTTTGATGAACATTAGGTTGTAGTTCGCTGTGATGAACATTAGGTTGTAGTTCGTTGTGATGAACATTAGGTTGTAATTCGTTGTGATGAACGTTAGGTTGTAGTTCGTTGTGATGAACGTTAGGTTGTAGTTCGTTTTGATGAATGTTAGGTTGTAGTTCGTTGTGATGAACGTTAGGTTGTAGTTCGTTGTGATGAACATTAGGTTGTAGATTGTTGTGATGAACATTAGGTTGTAGTTCGTTGTGATGAACGTTAGGTTGTAGTTCGTTGTGATGAACGTTAGGTTGTAGCTTGTTTTGATGAACGTTAGGTTGTAGTTCGATGTGATGAACGTTAGGTTGTAGTTCGTTGTGATAAACATTAGGTTGTAGATTGTTGTGATGAACATTAGGTTGTAGATTGTTGTGAATTATGAGATTAGACACCTTATCTCGTAATTACGAGATAAGGTGTCTAATTTTTTTTTTTTTCAAGTGAATGCAATACGCTTCCGTACCGTTTATCCGCTTGATTTGTCCACGTGTGTGTGTATATGTATGTATGTATGTGTATGTATATAGGAAGGTGACAGGCTGAAGCACACGACCGTGTCAACCTCTGTGTTTGGCTGTCCTGTCTGCCCCAAATTCACTACCAGAAGTGAGATCATATGCCTTTATATGTTATTTTGAATGATAATTGTGGTTTTACATGTCTAAGGTCATATTGTAATGAGGTGTCTGAGCATAGATGCATAGTTCCCTACTAACATTAGTATTTTTGACTACATATGGTTTACATGAAGATACTTGTTTTGTCACAGTAGCTGTTATCTTAAGGTCATCTGGACTTTGAGGTAATTTAGATAGAAAGGTACTTCGGGTCCCAAATGGTGTTTTTTCCTGTGTCTATCTCCATTTACAAGGTTGAGGAAGAGATCAGGTCCAGAGATCAAAGGGCCATTTGTTGGGGTATCCTGTCCTGGGAGAGGAGTCTCTCCCTCTTTCTCGGGCCTTTTATGACACCAGGGCCATTTGTTGGGGCATCCCAGGAGAAGAGGCTCTCTCTCTTTCCCTGGCCTTTTATGACACAAGAGTTATAAACATTGTTTATTCTGAAGGCATGTTCTCCTCCATGGTATATAAGAGCTTGCCCTGTATAGTTCGAGAGAGTCTCTCATCATTCGGCCAGGAGCTCTCCAAGTAGTTTCTACTTGTTACGATACTGAACTTGTTGTAATAAACTTGTTATACAACTAAGACGGTGTCGGCGGAACTTCTCTTCAAACATCAGCATCACCACCGAAAATACACTACAGTAACCAGTGTTACACTGGGTTGCACTCCTTTGAGGTCTGTAGATTTAGCACAGAGAGCAAGTTGCTTTCAAGAGATCCCTACTTGTAGCATTCAGTGGAGTTGTTTCACTTTTTGAAGTACACATAACTGTTTTAAGTAAAGAAAAGTACATTTGTATATACTGTATAGGATGTTAAGTGAATATTTGTCTCTCACATACTGTATGATTTTTAAAACAAATTACTCTCCTTTTTTAGAAAAAATCATCAGCAGATGCAATCTGCCCTGCCCCGGACCCGACTGCTGGCAGAAATCATGATGGTCAGTGGGACCCTGTTTTAGAACCCCCTACAGATCATCAAGGCCAAAAGTGTGATTCGGTTTAATTTATTATTTCTGTGTGTTTAGTGTATTTACCTTGTTGTATTTCTTTGTTTCTACTTAAAGAACATAATAAAACATTTTCTTACAAAAAAGTCCAAGGCAGTTATCAATGTTGCTAGCATGATAGTGTAATGTTGTGTTTAACTATGTTTCTCACGCTGGCCCTCTCATCCCTGAAGAACCCTGGTGGCTGAGGAAACAACCAGCAGGACTGATGTCTTTTAGCTAAGCTTCTCTACTATGCTTTTGAGCAAACAATGTGTGGGTAATCTGTACTGTGTTTAATAAAGGCATCCTCTGGTGGGCAGGCTGGGCCATATACAGGAAAGACAGGGAGATCATCTCAGCTTCCTGCAAACAAGATCAGGGCAATACAGTCCTTACGCTGTATTACCACCAATGATTATGTTTTTTCAGTTCTAGTGTGAATGATGTATGAGTATCCCCCACACATAGATGGATTACCGCATGGGCAAAGTGGGCGTGTGCCCAGGGCCCCAGAGCCAATAGGGGCCCTGGGCCTTCAGAGTGTTTTTTTTTTTGTTTTTTTTTGTTGAATAAAAAAAATAATATGGTTTTGAAAATGTAGTATAATAATAAAATAATAATGAAATCATTTGAATGTTTTAGAAATTATATTAACGAGTAATGTGTGATGAGCCGGGGTCAAACACGCGTTTTTTAAGACTAGAAAGACTAGACTAGAAAGGCGCTATATAAGTACAGTCCATTTACCATTTACCATGTCTGGTAACTCATCGTCATGGTAACCTCATCTCGTCAACACATCCTGGCGGATGTTACAATATGTATGTGCAGCGAAGACAAGTCTGAGTGTGTGCTGTGAATTAACGAGTGTGTATGAAGAATGAAAACGTGACGTCCATCATTGTGTGGCCATGATACGTGCATCAGTGCTGGTATAGATGGTTCAGAGGCCGAGTGTCACATCACCATGGACAGCGCCCGTTTTTTTGTGGTTGTGTGTTGTTATGTGCGTAATGGGAACAGCGCCTTTACGCGTGGGCTGTTTGCGTGTGTAGGCAGGGGCCCGTGGCGAGTTTGTGTCCAGGGCCCGTGGTCATGATAATCCGTGTGTGCCCCCACATACACACAAACACACAGAAACATTGTATTCACATTTAGCCTAATAACTGTAATATTAATATTTACAGTCAACATTAATTGTAAATCGATGAAACATTTACATAAATTAATATTTACTATATCTTGCCCAAAGCCAGCTGAGACAGGCTCAGCTCACCCTAACCCTCGTGCAGGATAAGGGGTAGAAAATTAATGAATTTTTACCATAAACTAATGATAGTGAGTATGACATTTGTTGTGACTGTTTCATTAATTCTCTATTTAATTTGAAGTCAGTTTATTTAATCTTAGTTATTATTCAGTCCTATTAATATTCACATTTGTATTCATAACGTTGATATTGAATCAATGTTTGTAAATCGATTAAACATGAACATAAATTAATATTTACCATATAGGCTACTAATGTGATAGTATCTATTTAATTTGAGAATACCATCACTAGGGATGCACCAATCCGATATTTGTATCGGTATCGGTACCGATATTGAAGAATTTTCTAGATCGGGTATCAGTGACAATGGGCCGATCCATATTGGCCCATCTATTTAGTGTAATTCTATGCTGTGCACTGTAGTAACGTCATACGCAAGCAACACGCTGTGCGGAGCCTACAGTGTTTACAAAGTGGAGCGAGCGAAAGGATCAGCTATCTGGAGCTATTACACATTACCTCAGTCAACAAGCTCAATGGCTACGTGCAACATCTGTAAAATGAATGTTGTACTAAAACATCTGGTTATAATACATCAAACCTCATAAAGCACTTACAAAAATTTAACGTGAGAGAGCGCGCAGAGTTCATTGAGGGGGGCGCTTTAGATAACCTTCCCCGACACGGCGAGAAGCCCCTGGCTGCAGCCCGCAGATCGAGGCGTGCCTCAACGTTGAGCCATGCCCACATTGAAATATTATTTACACAGAGCGGCCACGCTGTTTATAGTCTCCGCCACCAGATGCCCCCCCCCCCGGAAAGGAGTCAAGCGTGGGGGGCGTGGCTCAATGTGGGCATGGCTCAATATGGGCGTGGCTCAATGTTGAGGCATGCCTCTATCTGCGGGCTGCAGCCAGGGGTACTTGGACACGGCGGCGACGATCGGGGGGGTCGTTGACAGCGGTGAGCGGTGACAGAGGTCATTATGTTTACCAATACCCGACCCGTACCCGAACTTTATTGTCATAGATGGGCAACCCCTGTCGGTTGTTGGAGACAAGGGATTTCGGCTGCTAATTAGCCACCTGGAGCCACGGTATGATATGGTAAGCCGAAAATATTTGTCCGAGACGGCTCTACCTGAACTGCATGGTAAAGTGTCCAAACACATATTGGAGAGGATAAACAACGTTGAAGCTCGGAGTTTCACGACAGATATCTGGAGCTTTGACGTTTCCCCCGTGTCACTTTTGAGTTTAACAGCACACTGGCTGGATGAGAGTTTCGTGCCACACAGTGCAGTGTTAAATGCAAAAAACTTCAGTGGGTCACACATCAGTGACGCAATTGCAGCTACCCCAAAAGAAATGCTTGATAAGTGGCAAATTCCTTTGTCTACCACCAAGCTAGTGAAGCTACTGTTTTCTCAATTTCAGTTCTTTTATTATTTTATTATTTATTTTGTTTTACATTGTATTTTGAATCCTTAATTGCACTGACTGAACCAGTCACACAATATTTTTATGATTAAGATTGTTTTACAATTATTAAATAAATAAGTAATTCAGTACATTTATATCTGTTTATTTGTTTTTTTTAAAATATATTTTTTCTTTTATTCCATAAATACTACTTCTTCAATCCCTTAAATGTCTACCAGATGCACAGAATGTAATGTAGCTGGTTTATAAAGAAAAAATCACTTGCAGTGACACATTTCTACTGCTGAAAGGGGGGAACAACATTGAAATGAACCTAGAAACATTTTGGGATTGAATATATTTCTGTAGCGTGTTAACGGGATGGAAATGGACATGAAAATGAATGATAATAAGCATAATCAGGAAATAGATACGGATAAGCAAGTGGGTCTAGACCAGACCATATAAGGTCAGATATATTCAGGTTATTTGGTTGCTATGGCAACACAGTTAATGAAGTCTGAATTTAATGATGTGGTAAAAGTGGTTTAGGATGCTACAGAAGATAATAAGTGGGACTAGACCTCCTTCATAAACAACTATTCCCCATAGACATTCTGCCCAGCGGTTATCAGGAGTACTTCTCTTTATCTGCACTCTTTGAACGTGAGCCCGTCACTATCACTCCATCAGCACCCTGCCCTCTAGCTCACCATCATTTCCCATCCTGATGCCTGCTGCACATTCTTTCTGTCTGTAATGTAAACCACTACTAACTATTACATTTCAAAAGAAATTTTGAGTATGCCTGACTCTGGCCTTGTTGCGCCCATACATTATTATTGACATTGCAGTGGCACAGAGACTTCAATAACCAGAGTCAGCTGCAGGTCAGAGCAATTAACTGCAAATTCGTGAATTCGCCTCTGAAAACGAATCTTTCTAAAAACTCCGGCTAGAGTGGAGATTCTGGAAAACTACGGTTTTGCGTTTGCGTGTAAATTGAGATAAACGGAGTTTGCGCTAAAAGTGCGACCAATCTACTTCTTCTGGTGCAAACACTTTTCATGTGTTTGCATTTGCATACACAGCTGATGCATCATGTTGATGACCAAAGACGAATGAGGGCTCGGAGGTCAGCAATTTTGCCACTTCTCCCACCTATTCAAAGACCCAGTCGCCGTCACCGCCAACGTCGCCGGTTTTGGGTCCGACCCGGGCGGACTGCTGTCTGGTGGGATAATTTTGAAAATGAAGTGGTTGTCCCGGAGGAGTGGCGTGAAAATTTTAGGATGTCGCGGTCATCACTGTTGGTACTCTCCGACTTTACTTTACTTTACTCTCCGATGCTTGATGGCGTTTTTATGCGGGTTGATGTAAACAAAAACTTTTTTGAAAACGATGCTATGTGCACGATGTTATTTTGGAAAACGGAGGGAGGGAAATATTCGTTTCTCAACATACCCGGCTATGCGTAAACGTAGCCTAAGACATCTAAACTCTGCACTGGCTGCTGCAGTGGAGCTGTTCAGTGGCATCAGATCAGATGGTGGTTGTACCTGAGAGACTTCAGGTAAAAATGTTCGCATCGCTGCTTTCTTGAATAAATAGAGGTTACACACACATACACAAATAAACTACACTGTGTCTCCATGGTAATGAAGGAACATGTCATGGTCAATGCAACAGCCTGGCTCAGTGATGTTTTTTAAATTATTTTTGGACAACAATGGTGTTCTAAATGATATATCAGGCTTTGGATACACACATAAAACTTGTTAGTAGTTACATTAATTTTTGGTTTTGGTCTTTTCATGGACTTTGTCGAAAATCAAATCTACAGCATCATACATATTCTTTTAAACCAGCCAATGTGATATTCATTTGTCATGAAATGAGTCAAATATCAGAGCAAGCCTGGGGCAGAAAGGCAAGTTGTTACTAGATGGTTTAGTAATTGGAGGGTTGCTGGTTTGATTCCTACTCCAGTCAAAGAATCATTGACCAAGATAAACACTGTGTATAGTCTGTCTAAATAATTAGACTATTCTTAGATCGCTTGTTTGTTTTATGTGAAAATGCTTGAAAGGATTGGTGAACATTTGTTCAAGTCTGTCATAAAACAATACTTATATGTGTATGCCTTGTATGCATTTTAAAAGCATTACTGGTCACTGATTCCTTTGTCCATACTGACAGTGTAAGTCAATTTCAGAATCTATAGTTCTCAATCTGTGCAAGTGTATTCTAAAATTAATCTAAAAGTAATATGAGGGAGGCTTGAAGTCTGATGTCTCAAGTGTATCTTTCCTCTTTGTGCACTTTTCGTCCACTGTAGTGGGAACGCTTAATATGAAAACACGGATAGCCTCAAATTATTTTCAGCAAAACTTAAGAAGGCATTTAATGCAAAACAAGTACTGCTGATTTTATATTAGAATAATTTTAGGATTGGATATGGAGGAACACATTCACACAGTTTTATTTCAGAAATGAAACAAAACTTCAGAACCAGAGACCTATTCCTGACCTCTAGAGCTCTGTTTAAAGCCATCAAACATCTGCATCTCTTTATCTCTTCCTTTCTCATTAACCCCCTCCCCCTGTTTGTGGTTTCTGGGTGTTTGTTGTTAGTTTCCTGTCACAGAGGAAGTGCCTCACCCTGCTGCCTGACTCTCTATCTGGCCCCAGATGAACAGTGATTTTTTTGAACGAGACAGAGTGACGGGGGCAGCATGGGAAGATAGATAGAGGGATCAGTATATGAACAGGGAGACAAGGACATAAGATGGGGCTGAGGGAAGACGGCAGTAAGATCAGTACAGAAAAAAGCTTTATATGTAGATGAATGAGAGCTGAAGAGAGCAGACGCTTCCCTGTCAGGGAGGAAATGGCTTTGGGTGGCAGGAGGTAAGCATTCTCACAACGCAGTCAGAGAACTAAACTAACTTTATACACTAGGAAACTCATTGGATGTGTTAGAATTGCATGTGTTTCATATTTTACACTTTTTTTTATTTAATGTTAATCTTTCATACAATTAACACGCATATTAACTATTTTCATTTTGCCCATTACAGTGTTCTAAACATGTAGTAACTTGTAAGACTTTTTTAATGCTCTGTGTAATTTGTTTGGTGTGTGCTTCCCTTTTATTTTTTTTCCCCAAGGATTGACACAAGTTTTTACACCATGGACTTTTCATTGTAATCTCATACTTGTGATTTGCTGCCAGTCCCCATTTATGCATTCTTGGTCTGGTCACTCCCAATCCTTGTACCAGTGTCTTGATACTGCAGTGACGCTGGACAGGTTTGGGGGGTGCTGTGCTAAGTGTGAGTCACAGTGTCATTTTCTGTCAAATTCAGTCAAAGCTGTATAAAGATTAAAGCTAACATGTTTAGCATGGTTACTCCACTGGCTCACTGTCCCACAATGGATCCAACTGAAAATTGTTCTCCTAAATACATTTCCTAGCTAAATATAGTTTTTGTGTTGTTTAATGATTTTTACTTTCATAATACTAAAGTGTCTTTGAATATAATGAAAGATGATCTTTAAATAAAATGTGTTATTATTGTTTGTCTGTAATGTTAATTCTAAATTAAACAACACTTTGTTTTACATCGTACATTAAATTGTATTTAGCCTGGTTGCAAACCTTCATGATAATAATAAAGTTGCTTTTTGTACACAAAAAGGCAGTGACTCTTTGAGTCACATTCATAAAGCAGTGCATACACATGGTTCTGTTCAATAGATCTTAGTCACTGTTAAAACTACAACCCCAAAATTGTAAATAAAAACAGATCAAATTCAGAATGAGAATATATCTACCAAAAAGCAAAAAAGTTTAGCAGATTGAACATTATATTTGTGCTGTACTCAGTTGTATAGAGGTCAAAAGGACATGCAAATCATTGCTTTCTGTTTTGGATGTTTTACACAGAGTCCCAACTTCTTTGGAATTAGGCCTCATATGAACATAGCTTTAAGTCATGTCTAGATTGATCTAAAATTAGATCACTGCAATTCATAACATCAAAGCAATATTAAAAATCTAAGATCTAAGCGGTGTAAAGCAGAGGGCTTTACAATCTGTACAGGGAGTGACACCCTCTGTCCTTAGACCCTCGGTTCGAGTGAGGAAAAACTTGCCCACAAAAAACCTTTAACAGGGAAAAAAGGTAGAAGAAACCTCAGGAAGAGCCACAGAGGAGGGATCCCTCTCCCAGGACGGACAGACGTGCAATGGATGTCACGTGTACAGAACAAATCAACACAAACATATTGTACAATTACAATGACTGATAAAATGACAATGAATCACAATGAATGATAAAATGACAATGAATCACAATGAATGACAAAATGACAATGAATTACAATGAATGATCAAATGACAAGATTCAATGATGATAAAATGACAATGAATTACAATGACTGATAAAAATGATTACAGTAGCAGTGGAACCTGTGATAGACATAGAGGCACAGATGCACAGCAGCAGCAAATCATAAACTAACTATAAACTGTAATGGAGATAATGTAGCAATAATGACAGTGATAATATATGTAGTGGACGTCGTGCAGGATCACAGCAGCAGCCACGATCCAAGAGAACCTGCTGGACAAGAGAGCACAGAAAGGAAGAAGTTTAGTTAGTAACATGCAATATGCGTAGAGGGACATCTAGTGGAGCAAACACAGACATGCCACATTGACTAAAGCAGTGTTTCTGGAACGTTTTCTGCAAACCCACAATTTTATCAATTATTAACAATGATATGGGAAGAAACTAAGAAAAACAGACCAGTGTCTGTCTGTAAGTCGTCTTTATGAGACAGAGCCATTTTAAAGACAGCACCCTGGTTCGTGAGGTTTTAAAATGAATTGTAAATTAAATGAATTATAATAAACAGAGGTGTCAAAAGTACACACATTCTTTACTCAAGTACAAGTATAGATACCTGACTCTCTAAAAGACTCTAGTAAAAGTTAAAGTATTGACTCGCCTTTTTACTCAAGTTAAAATGAAAAGTACAGGCTCTAAAATATACTTATACTGAAATCAATACAAAAAGCTACATTGGCCAATCTTTCCTAAACACATTCAAAAAATAAAACTGCTGTACAAGAATGAGGGATTGCAAACTCATTGTGCATAGTGTTCAAAAACTTTATTAGCCCATCGTGTTAAACAGGCTAATATTAACATGCAATGCTAACATGCTAATGCTAACGGCTAGTCCATCATTGTTAACATGCCTAATTCTAAAATGCAATGCTAATTGCTAGCACGTAAGCGCTAGCTGCTCCTGTGTCTAGTAACTGTTAAAAATGACTGTTTTGAGGTGTGCTTTTTGAATACAGACCCCCAGCAACAGCCCACTCGTCACTCTCAAAATTTCTTTCTAGTACTAAATTTGCTGAGCAGTGTCAGTAATAATCATGGGGACGACGGAGCAGGCACACCAAAATTTCTTTAGAAATTTTTTCTAGTTATTAAACTTATTCTACGCCCTTTTTTTGGTTCGCTACTCCTCCCAGAGTTTTTGTCGCACAACACAAAACGGGTTCGAAACGACCGGCTCGCCGGGACATGTGTGCTATGTCTTTTCTAAGTTTCGGCAAACGGTTTTGCCAAAAATCCAGAAAAACGAAGCCAAAAATGAATGGGTGTGTATTGCGAGAACTTTCCAGAGCTAGAGTGAGTGATGTCATCGCTAGAGTGGAGAGGGGAGAGAACAATCAGTGAAAAATAAAACGGATTCGACTACCGTGGACTCAAATGCCCCACTACAACACGATTTCTACATAGAAACGTAGCAAAATTGTTGTATCACTAACATTCGCCGCGCAAAGCTGCTGTCTGACATATAGTTTTGGCTCCTGACGCGCTAATTGATCGACTACTCCCCCCAACAGCCTCATATACTCCCATTTTAAAAAAGGAGGGAAATCTTCTGGATGAAGGCAGAAGTAATGTTTCTCTCTCTTGCTCCTGAGGGCACATTTCTTCATTTATCAACACAAAACGAATATGTAAAACGATCAGGAAAGGCACGCGATGCCCCCAGTTATGTCGGTTCAATGATTGGAAATACTGTTTTGGTCAGAAATCCTTCCTGTTTGAGAGGAGTTCTCAGCATTTTCTCTCAGTCTCTAAGTGACATTCTAACAGGTGCAGTAACTCCTCCACTGATTACAGTTGGTCCTGGTTGCTTGGCAACCCAGCCTGCGTGAAGGAGGAGAGGGGGGAGGGCCAGCAGAACTGAGCGGCGGCCATTTTAGTAGTCTTGGCACTTAATTTGAACCTGTCTGTGTAAAATGGCAGACAGAGACAGCAGACCGTTGGCGCAAGCTGTAAAGACATGCTATTTGCAAACATTAGCGACCAATGCTAAAATTTGTGCTAATTAACATTAGCCACTAGGAATTAAATACATTGATTATTAACATGCTAAGCTAACACGCTAAGTTAACATGCTAATGCTAACATGCAATGCTAATGCAGCGCATCAACGTTAACATGCAATGTTAACATGCTAATGCTAACATGCTAATGTTAATTGCTAGCATGTAAGCGCTAGCTGCTCTGTGTCTAAAAAACATGTTAAAAATGACTGTTTGAGGTGTGCTTTTTGAATACAGACCCCCAGCAACAGCCCACTCGTCACCTCAAAATTTCTTTTCTAGTACTGAATGCTGAGCAGTGTGTATAATGCATGGGGACGACGGGGCCAGAGTCACGCACACTCAAAATTTTCTTTAGAAATTTTTCTAGTTTTTTATATATTGTTTTGCGCATGCGCGAAAGCTGCGCGCTGCCTGTTACGTTCCTCCAGCCTTGAGGTCGCTTTTTTGACCTTTTTCTCTTTTGTTCGTTTTTGTTTTCTTCGCTGTGGCTCTGTGGAGTCCTGTCCTCTCTGGCAGGGTTGTTTTAGAGCGTTTTTGTGCTTTTCTCGTGTTTTTTCTTCGTGTTGTTTTTTTAAAATGCCGCTTCCACCTGGACACGCTGCCTTTGTTTACTCCGGGGAATAGCTGATTGCGCTAATGCCGGCCAGCATAGCAGCAAGACCAGCCTATATACCAGCTGAACTCTGAACAATCACAACCAAAGAACAGCTCTGTAGCCCGGATGTCGACCTGTTGACCTGCTAGCCGTTGACTCGTCCATACATCTGCTGAGAGAGACCGCATGTCAGCATCGTTGTCCTGTCCATCCCTCCCTCTGCAAACCAACATCTGCCTGCAGCACCATTGGACCTTTAATATTTGTTTGTATACTGGAGTATAGTAACAAAAAATAATTTCCCCCTGGGATTATTAAAGATTTCTGATTCTGATTAATAAACAGTAAAATTTCACCATCAGTATCAGTAAAACGCGCCATGCAGACAACGTGATTGATTGGAATATGCTTAATACGTATGTAAACACACACTGAGGAGTTACTTTCCTGTTTTTTTGAAGATTTACTTTCCTGTTTTGAAGATTTGTGCAAGTCATCATTCAAAACTCTGAGTTAAGGATCACATCAGTCCTGTGTTTACCTCTCCCCCAACCACACACAAACAGTGATGTGATAGTTCTCACATAAATGCAGTCAAAGACCTACACATGCTCTCTTGCTGTTAAATAGATGTAGTCAAGGGTATGCATTTAATGTTACTGTCTAGGCTTTGAAGTCTGCTTTGACGGATAATATTTGTGTAGGCTAATATATTTGCATACAAGAAAG
>NW_020857209.1:0-1092 GCF_000972845.2 Larimichthys crocea
GTGTGTGTGTGTGTGTGTCTTTCAGTGAGAGTACAGACACAAAGATAAATTAGGATTTACCCAAACTACTGTCCACATCCTTGATAGAGCTACTGACCTTGCCAAATTTAGTAAGAAGTGCTCACGTTTTCAGTTCCCAGACCTCCCTGTTACAATACATCTTTATATTGTTATTATCCAGAGTGGTGCTGTCTCATGCTCGGTGATCAATAACAGGAAAATGAGAGCGCAGCATCAGCTACAGACCAGCAAAACAGAACAAGAGAAGCCGTTCATTCCAGCTTGTTTTCTAAATGTGTGCAGCGAATGGAAAGAAAAACTGGCTTCAGTGCTACGTCCACGCATATTTAAATTATAGCTAATTTACAGCCCACATAATCACTGTTTGCAGGTGAAACCATGCCAGAGGGGTTGTGCTCAATTTGCAACACAAACCTACCAAATAATTGCAGCACATGGATTCTCTGAAACGTGGTTTGAAAAGAGGACGTTTCAGACGTCAGCACAAGCAGGTCCAGTAAGCAAATTAAAAAAAGGTGCCAATTATGATGGGGCATTTAGTGTTATAGCTAATGCAAGTTAGTAATGAAGAGCTATTTACCCAAGAATGTTCATTTGTGATTTGTATAAATTAAAAGTTGATTTGACCCAAATGACAAATCGCAGTTACTACCAAGCAGTAACCACCATGGCTGTGAATTGCATTACCATTGCACAAGTACCAAAAACTGTAGTTCCTCAAACGGCCACTTGAGGCCGGGTACAGAATGAGTGAGTCTCTGTAAGGCCCCAATGTTAAAATGTCCAACTTGTCATGACAACTGTACTGAGGGTGATTTTTTTTATAGAACTCATCTGTTCAAATTATATTAAAACTTAAAGTGATGCAAAAATTAAAAATGTGCTTCGATTGGTGTTACAGGTGGCTTGTTTGAGCACCCAGGATCAAAGATTCCTTGAACCTTGATCAATCTGCCCAATTTTGGATTAATGGCTAGTCAGCAGGACTGTCAATATAGCAATGGCCAGAGCCATCACACTAAGCTTCACATTGGCTCTTTAGAAATCTGTAGGTGACGTCACAGGTATGAC
>NW_020857210.1:0-723 GCF_000972845.2 Larimichthys crocea
CGTAATAGCCCCTGCCTACTACAAAGGCAACACACTATTTTCCACAAACGTAATAACTATTACGTTATAACTATTAAGTTTGTGAAGAAGGGAAAACTTTCAGTATTGTAATAACTTCCCACAAATGTAATAACACAGTGAGTAATGGTGGTTGTGGTTGTTGTTGTTTGTTCGTTCCCCCGCACACAAGCAGCAGGCAGCTGGTTTGTCCCATTGTCATGGCGACCACTGTAGTCCAGAGGAAGTCCAGTCAAGGTCGTTACAGTTCAACAGGATACTTGTTACAGCTGTACTAGGGTGTTTATCTGTTTGTGTGTTTACAGATACGTGTGTTTCATCAAAATAAACCCCATAACAGCTGAAACAACAGCATCTGATTTCAGTCTGTGGCATGTAGCTAAATAATAACTGTGAACATTATCACAATAAAGTTATCATTTTGTGATGTAAATAAATAACACAATTCAATCATTAAAGACTCCTAGACATTTTTCAAGGTGTAGCCTATATAAAATACTTCTTTGAATAATAGGCTAATGTGACTGATATCGTTTTCACACCCAAAAAGTTAAATTATTTTGTTAAAATCCTTTTCCCTCATTAAAAAAATCCAGAATTAAGAAATATGCAAATAAATGACATCACAAAAGTTTGAAACTCAAACATTCGAGTGTAGGAACAACATGAAAAACATATTTTTGGACAGCGGTGAGAGAGAGAGAG
>NW_020857211.1:0-509 GCF_000972845.2 Larimichthys crocea
ATTAGTATCATTATTATTAGTAGAAGTAGTAGTAGTAGAAGTAGTAGGCTAGTAATAGTAGTAATAGAATTAGTAGTAGCAGTAGTAGAAGTAGTAGTAGTAGAAGTAGAAGTAGTAGAAGTAGTAGGCTAGTTATAGTAGTAGTAGAAGTAGTAGTAAAAGTATTAGTAGTAGTAGTAGTAATAGTAGAAGTAGTAGTAAAAGTAGTAGAAGTAGTAGTAGTAGTAGCAGTAATAGTAGTAGTAGTAAAAGTAGAAGTAGTAGAAGTAGTAGTAGTAGTAATAGTTGTAATTGTAGTTGTAATAGTAGTAGTAGTAGTAATAGTAGTAGTAGTAGTAGAAGTAGTAGTAGTAGTAATAGTAGTAGTAGAAGTAGTAGTAGTAGTATCAGTATCAGTAGTAGTAGTAGAACTAGTAGTAATAGTAGTAGTAGTAGTAGTATCAGTATCAGTAGTAGTAGTAGAAGTAGAAGTAGTAGTAGTAGTAGTAGTAGTAGTTGTAGTACTATGT
>NW_020857212.1:0-580 GCF_000972845.2 Larimichthys crocea
GTGTGACTGCTAAAACTTCAAAAGGTCAATGATCTTAACAATGAAGCCATACTTTGACTTCTGAGCTTAGTACAAAGAAGTGAAGTCTAAATGTGTCTCTCAACAAAGTTCCTCCATATTGCATGAAGCTCAGACTACAGACAGAATGCTAAGTCCAGTGAAACGAGAGATTCAGTGATAAACAGAGAACTGTCTGTGAGGTTTATATCTACAACATCATCCTATCTGACAATAAATTAGAGAAACAAAGCTCACATGAAGCTGTTTGTAACACAAGGCTAACACTGAGCTAACATATGAAGCGTGTTTTATACATGGACCCCCTCATCCACTGTTTTCATGACTTACTTCAACTCTTTTACTGAACATAGTCATATGACTGCAAGTATACATGCTGCATTCACAGCTCAATATCAGCAAAACAGACCTAATGGCCCCTTTCAAAGTGTTACATTCTAATACTACAGTTAGAAGTACAGTAACCTCAACATTACACTCAAGTACAGCAGCTGATCTAGGAAGAGGTTCATGTTAAGCAGACAAATGAAAAAAATGGGTAAATGATTGTATCCATGGGAAC
>NW_020857213.1:0-666 GCF_000972845.2 Larimichthys crocea
TATAATAAATTCAAAGCATTGTTAAGAGGACAGTATTAATGAATACATGTTCCACCTGTGAGGCTCATGTTTGTCATTCTAAAAATAAAGCAGTTGCTGGAGATTTGATATTCTATATCAAAGCTGTGCTACATCGCTGTTGTTGTTGTTGCAGCACGGGGTGCTGAAAAAGCATACCGTCCCCAGGAGTTGGCGCACATGCAAGACTTTTTGATATAAGACCCACTGCAAGACAACAAATTATCATTATTATTTTTCTTTCTCGTGTCTTTAGTCGGTGGAGCCAGTCCAAAGCTCAGGTCTTCATAGCAACACCCTGGATGACCAGCCCCACAGAAAACAGGGCATTTCCATGGTGTCAGCTGACATGGGTCTTGTCAGCATGGTGCGCCAAGGCATCCTGGCCCTTCAGTTGCTGCCCCCAAACTCCAGTGCAGGTAGGTTTGTCTGAAGCACCCAAGTTGTCATTAAGTTTCTCCACCAAGGGTTTGTCATCCAACAGTCAACACTGTAACTCAAAGATTAACCAGGGTTTGTTTAACATGTTTTCTAACCCCAGTCCTAATGACATTATTTATTTTTCCTGACTGCCAATGTTTTTGTTTGAATTAGTGCTTTTTAATCTGGGGGACACCAGTCAAAATCACCCAGTTCCTCCTGTGCAGT
>NW_020857214.1:0-704 GCF_000972845.2 Larimichthys crocea
ATCAAACCTCATTTATTTATTTACAAACAAACATCACGTGTTTCATTTGTTGCTCCTGAGCAGCCAATCAGGTTTCACCTTCTGTCTCTTCAGGTGAGAGGGGGGCGGGGCGAAGACGAGCCATGATTGACAGGTAAACGCTTCACTTCGTTAATTGTTGAGGTCTTTCTGGACCTTCATGATCCGGATCAGCTCGGATCAGATCACGAGGAGCCGTTTGCTCCGCTCCGTTCTGCGCATGTCCGCTCAGGTGTGAGTCTTGACGCCTCACGCACATACGAGGTCACACCTCCGCAGCTTCCCACGGTCAGTCTGAACCAGCGACACCCACACCCACACCCACACCTCCACCCAGCCCCACCTCCACCCAGCCCCGCCTCCCTGCACCTCCTCCTGAGGAGGCACGTGTGCTGCTGCACCTCAACCAGCTCGTGCCGCCTCTGATAGGACCGCGTGGACACGTGGAGGACAAGAGAGAGAGAGACAAGATAATACTACATATAATACTACATATACTACATATAATACTACATATACTACTCATACTACATATACTACTCATACTATACTACCGATACTACATATACTACTACATATACTACTGATACTATACTACATATACTACATATACTACTGATACTACATATAATACTACATATACTACTGATACTATACTACCGATACTACATATACTACATATACTA